>NC_051060.1:13845062-14147562 GCF_904848185.1 Acanthopagrus latus | reverse complement strand
AATAGATTGTGCTTGGCTCGGATGTATAATTAGCATTATTTGTGTTGAAAGTGTTTTTCACAGGACTTAATATATATAATTCTATGAAAATCAAGATGTGGCCTTAACATCATAATATTTTATTTTTACCTGTTGAGTTTGGGTCAGGCTCAGTTCCTCTTCTCTCAGACTCGAGTCAGACCGTACCGCAAAAGCACTTTGTGTATAAAGACGAACAAAAATGTTTAATCACTAAGTGGGTAAAGGCAAGTATGTGAGAAAAGCTCAGAGAATTATCCAAAACAATGATGATATGATATCAACATTGCCCAGTGCTCAGCCATATCAAAATGAATCCATTTGGACTCCAGTTCAGAGTCTCTCTCACACTTCTTCCAAACGCTCCACTCTCCACCCTTTGAAATCCTTTTTAGAAAATAAACACCACTCGAATGTCAGAGAGGGAGAGAGACAATATCCCTCCTACATTATTCAAAACAGAGGCATCTCTGTCATACCAGCGTTTCCATCTGACCGAGACGTGGGCTTACAAAAGTAGACCATGTGAAACTTATGTAAGGTGCTCCACACCAAACCAAAACAACACGCTGCTAATCAGGTCGCCTTTCGGCCTTGGATGGAAGACGGTGAGAAACAAAGCGGTCGAGAGCGGAGCGAGGATTGCGGCATTTGAATAATTGACCTGTGGTGGAGGAAAGAAAAAGGGATGGAGAGATACATACTCGGTTCAAGCAGGCAAAGTGTGATAGCTAACAGAAATGATGGGGCACAGAGATGCTTTCTGAGCTTTCCTTTAGTTTTACCAGAGCTAAAGGTCTGCGTGGAGAACATACACCACACAATACAGACTTTGTGGGTGTGCATTAATGTTAAAGTTGTAATAATACTCTCACTGTATGCCTCATCTCATCTTTGTTGTTCCATACTGTGATTTAATTTAGTCTTATTTCCTAACCGCATGATGAGAATTTAAAAAAAAAGAACATAGGCAGCACCACGCAACGCACGGGAAAAATCTCTGCTCCAGCACAGGATGTAACAAAGGAGCTTCAAAGTGCTACAGGATAGAACATGAATTCAAAAGATGTGTCTAGGTTACGGAAGATTGCACAAAACCTCTTTTTCAGCACAGAGAATATTGAAGATTTAGAGCTAAAAAGACGACAAACGAGCTGTCCGAGCTGCAGCGTGGATGACAGACAAGAGGCGGACTGAGAGAGGCAAGCTGCAGTGAACATCTTTAAAGCGGAAAATCATATTTTCTAATTAAATTCCAGGGTGTACACGTGATCCTGCAGGCTTCTCCAGTGGGAAGTCCCGGGATATAAGCAACAAGAGCCCAAGTGTCACTCTTTGATAAAGCCGAGAGCTACAGATAACAGCAAGAATTCATCAAAGACTAGTCAGGAAATCAATTAAGTTTGGGTGCCATGCCTTTGAAGAAGATTTTATTCATTGGCCTTGGTTGCAGATGATAACGAACCACATTTGGAACTCTACAGTTTTCCTTATCTCGTTATTATGCGACGCCTTGAATGCAAGTACTTACACATTCATGTGGTGTCGGAATAGTCGGAAAAGTGAGCCTCAACGCTGGAACAACTGGGGAACTGACAATTTTAGGATCAATTTATTGTTATTGTTCTCAGTGTGGTCGGCCCTGTAATTGATGTCCAGACAAAGTAGCATTGGATCTAATATCAGGTCAGATGACGTATATTATTGTGCTTTTTCTGGGATGTTTTGGGTCCTGAGTTTGTGACACAAAGCTTCAAACAGCTATTAACATTTCGTGGAAACAATCTGAGCAATAAAACCTGACACCATCTTTGTATTGTACTGTACATCCATTTTGTTCACACATGATGACATGAACTGGCAATTATGAAGTAAATGTTGATTGCACCATGTAATGACTACACTGTACAGAATAACGACACCGTCTGTGTTTAGCTTAGTTTCATATAAACCACTTTGCAATTTTATCTGCCACCTGGCGGCAAAACTCCTGGGAAAATGAAGGCTGACTGGAGCTCCAGTGAGGCTGTCAGACTGGCCCGATTTAATCTGCTTTCACGTCCCCATTATTGACTAAATGAATGAATAAACTGACAATTTGTCTGACTTTTGTTGTTGGTGGTTGCAACTGAGTAAAACAGTAACAATCCAGATGTCTCTTCAACAGCGGAGTCACCAGTAATATCACTTGGAAACGCAATATGTGGAGGGAAAGTCATCCGATTCCACCTGTAAAAGCTAATGAACACACTGAACTCGGAAGAAGAACTTCCAAACATGGGCAGTGGGATCAGCTGAATGCAAGGTGATTCACTGCTTTATGGCTTTTAATCTCTCAAAATATTAAAGATGTCTGATTCCAGACATCTCGTGTTGTTACACATCCCATCAGGTCTCCTTGCCTGTCTGGACGAACATGCTGTGCTGGCCTCATGTGCGCAAACATCTCCCCACCAGCCTCTCTCGTGGTCTTACATGGTTTTGACGTGCCCAGGAGGGGCTGCTTCCTGGCAGAACTCTTCCTCTCCAGACAGGAAGCTGGTTGAGCTGAAAGCACTCAGGAAGCTCTACTGATAGCCTGCAGGGAAAAGCTGCCAAACCCCACAGTAATTAGAGTGACTGGGGCAAACACTGTGAGCAGAAGAAGAACTGCTGCACCACATGTATCATGTATGTACACTGCTAATACTGGTCATTGTGTCTTTCAATGCGATTAAAAGGAAGAAAACGACTTAGAGAGATGGAGGCAGGAGAAAAGCTTATTTCAGGATGTGAAGAGGGTGATAAAAAATTCCAGTATAAAATGATTTGACCATCTGTGGCGGAGCAGTGAAGACATTAGCCTCCTCTAACTGGGAAATAATTCATTTTCCTAGTGTTTTGCAAATACTGACCAATTACTCAAGAGAAAACAGTAGCTACAGTTTGAAATTAAACTAATCATATGGTGGGCGCTGGTGATTCAGTATACAATAGGTTTGATCCCAGCTCGTATGCCCTCTCTCTCTCTCTCTCTCTCTCTCTCTCGCCCACCTATCCAGTGACTCTCTGCTCGCTGTTATCTAATGAGCCATAAATATCAAAATGTATAACACACACGCAGCTGACCGCGCAGATGAACAGATGTAGTTCTTTCCCTTTTTAATTAAACCTCACTCATTCCAACACAGGGCTCACTTACAATCTCTGTCGCTATGTAAAGGCTTCCAAAAGTAACATCAAAGTCGGGTTACTTCAGACCAAAGAAATATCGTGTCTGAAGATGCCATGGCAGGGCTGAGGAGAACGGGGGCAGCTCACAATACAAGCTAAAGAAGGACATAAATGTGTATGTGCTGCATGAGAATGGGATAATACTTATATGAGTTTTATCTAGGGTTTTTACGTCAATTAACGCTAAGTGAGCAACTAAAAAAAATGAAGGACCAGCTCACTACTTAACACAAATTGAAATTTGCTTGTGTTTAAAGTGGCCATTACCGATATTTCCCATAAAGATCATGTGAAATAATCATGACAGTGTGAAAGGAAACACTTATAAACCTACTGGGAATGATCTCCTGAGTCTTCATCTGGCTTCCCAGAGCTTACAGTCAGTTTCAGCTCATGAATTTGCTGCTCAGGAGCAATTTAACTGTTTTGATTTACTCTCCCTGCTCTCAAAGAGTCGTCCTCAGTGAAAAAGCTCTAACGTCTTTTTAAACGACCTGCTTGGCACCAGCCCCAGTTTCTGCCTCTCATGTATTAGTATATAGCCTATCTGGGCCACGAGTGTAACCATCAGTTTCTCTTAATTAACAAGTGATGTTGGAAAAAAACAGTGCATTATAAAGCACCCAGAAGTCATACTTGAAATATTTTTTTAAAATGTTACTTGTGTGACTTAAGTAAGTACTTAAGGAAAAATCTGGAAACAACTGATATTAATGTACTTAAAATACAAGTAAATTCTGCATATATTTACATGTACGCAAATAATATATATTCAATGGGTCGACAGATTTTTGGCCCGGCTAAAGACTGGATTCAATAATCATAATTTTTCTGATTATCAGAAACATTGTGTGTAATAAAATAAATTATTTGAAATATGTTCTACTTTAGCTCTGATGCAGCAAAAAAGAATACAATATTTGCCTCTAAAATGTGTCGCAGTGGAAGTATAAAGTAGGAGACAATGGCCCGCTGGCTATGTTGATCACAAGCAGAATCACCCTCCAGACTCTGAAAATCTCTGGATATACCATCTAAACACCGGTAAGTGTATCTAAATCACCCTTGAGTTCATCAAACAACGCCAGGTTGTCATTGTTATATCATTTAGTGACATGAAAATCAGCTAGTTCAGCTACAAACGGAAGATGGACAAAGTTAGCAACTAGCTAATGTAAGCTCATGATATAGAGGAATTAGAGTCGGGAATTTTCTGTTGAAACTGGTAGAGACCAAAAGCAGAGCTAAAAGACAGTGATATGACTTACAGTCATCAGCCAACAGTCAACATGGCGAAACGTCTGCAATAGGTTATTCACAAGATACACGTATCATGTGTGTATTTTTAAGACGGCATCAATATTTCATGATGTAGTGTCACAGTTCTCATCAATACATACAGTACATTGTGACACCTCTGGTTGCAGTCCTAGAAATGTGGTATAAAGTGTAGTCCCAGGTTAAACACAGCAGGTGTGTGCTGTACACGTATTTTTTAATCTCACTACTGTTTTAAAATGTTGAGACCTCGGGGGAAATGTGGACAATCAGATTGTTGACTTGGATGTATTGGTTCATGTGATATCAGCACCCTGGTGAATTCACTGCAGCACAGAGCCAAACACTGAAACCCATCCCCTCTCCACGGCACACACACACACACACACACACACACTGACAGAGCAGTGGACCGAGGAATAAAGACGGGCTGGTGGGTGGTCTTGTAACATCCTCCACAATCCTGATGCTAACCCGAGATCAGCTGGGATTGAACACCTGTCACCTGTCAGGGCAAACTGATCGCTGTCCAGGGTGCTGAAACGCACACACCTCCCTCATTTCCTCTCTCTCTTTCTCACACACACACACACAAACAAAGGAAGGTGTGACGTAGATGAATGAATCCACCGATCTTTCCTCTAAATATCCCTCCAGTGTAGAGCAGGGGAGGCGGAGCGGCTCCAGATAATGACCCTGTAGCAGCCAGAGAAACTGGAGGATTGGCAATAAAGTAGACCCCCCACAACCCCCCCAGCCCTTAACACCATCCCTGCTCAGTCAGTTGTAACCTGCTGTCCTCTCTCTGCTTTATGAGCAGTAAGAGCCATGGAACTTAAAATTACACTACAGCATACTCACAAGGATGTACAGAGAGTTGCTGTGCTTGGTTTAAATAGTGTCAGTAGTAGTTTAAAAGATGTGAGGAGGGAGTTTAACAAAGGATTACATAACCAGTCCAACAATCATGATGAGGGGTTGGATCTTTTTTGTCCTTTAAAATGGAAATGGTCGTGTATTATGATTCGTTCTCTCATTTATTTGAAGCGTATTCGTCCAGAACATTAAAAATAAGCAAATATATACATTTTACAAAAAGGCACATTGGACCATCAGAGCGCAGCGCGTCTCCGGTGACCACCGCTCCAGGAAGGTTCCCACTTAAACTTTTTACGCACCCGGGTTTACTTAACATCACGTCCCCGGACACCAATCAAATCAGGGCACGGAGATTCAGCTTCCACACATGTATAGGGGTTAAAGATGCCCTACCTCTGAACGTAACTTTAGCGATCCTGTCACCTCTCCCCCGGAGGTGAGCGACCGTCTTCAGGTGAACCATTAACGCCATCATTAGTCCACGCTGGGCAGGGGGGGAGTAATTCTACTCCAAACTTTGGTGCAGTCTGTGTTTTAAATGAGCTTTAGGTGAGCCTCTCCTCGCGTCCGGACGCAACAATCCTTTTCCATGCGGACAGCATGTAGAAGAGTTATGTGTTGTTTTCTCTTATTATCTAAAAGAGACAAAAGAATAAAGAGTCAATTAACGACAGGCTCCTGTGAACATGTTCTCTCACTCCGTGCTGGCTGCTCGTTCTGCCGCGCATCTCCCGGCTGGCACTTGGGTTTTTTTTTTTTCACTCTGCCCGTTGCGCAGGAAGGGCGGGGGGTGGGCTCCAGCTCCAGTGCGGGGAGGCTGGATGCTCTAATTGTAGATCAGAGCAGCCCAGTCTCAGAATTTTGAAGGGGAAATTTGCTCCCTCATTTATTTCCAGTGAGTAAGAATCCTCATTGTAGTGAACTGATAAACTTTATAGGCTGAAGAGTGAAGGTAACTAAATATAGAGTTCAAATACTAATTTCGCTATTGTCGAGATGGGAATTTTCAGGATACCATGATTCACGACACGCTGATAACAGTATCAAGGTGCAGCGGTATCTGTCTGACTGAAGAATACAAATTACCATGAGAAAGGTGAAGAAGAGGCATATTGTATTTATTTCGCAGAATTTGACATGAACTGTGATGAAACTCTGTCTTAATGCCTCTTCATCACACACACTGCATCTGTACATGTCCAAGTGCAACCCAAACAAACAGAATGAATAATAGCTAAGTATGTTTCTGAAAACCTATCACGTCCTTGCAGCTTTGTGTTGGTTTGGGTTAAATTTTCTATTCATCTCATCACTACGCTGTGATTATGCTCTGGTTAGCTTTATGCACAAAAACCTCCTGTAATCATTTGGGGGGAAAAAATCATGATTTGGCTTAAATACCTGTTTTGGTCGCCACAATCACGGATGGAGCAGGTCCGACTTCCTGTGAAATGTAGCCGGTTTTAGTTGCCACAAAGAGCATCCTTCATATAAAATTCCACGCCTATTCACTCTAAACAGGTACAGCATTTCTATTTTCTGCTTTTATACTAAATTTTTACCTTTTTTTTAATTTATGTGACTAGTCACAGTGACGCTTTTATGCTGCATCAGAGCTTAAATGCTGTTACACTAGTACTATATAGTATATATATCAGATGTGATAATAGGCCAGAGCTTTAATTGGACGACCAGTAATGTACAGTATACATAAGTGTAAATATATGTGTAATTTACCTTTACTTGGACCATTTATACTTAAGTACATGTATTGCCAGAAAATTACTTTTGATATGTTTATTTGATATCAGATATTTTAAGACTTGTACTCAAATACTCTTAATTTAGGTGGCTTTCATTTTTACCAAAGTCATATCTTAACACAATTTCTTTACTTTTACTCAGGAATGATTTAGGGGTATCTTTTGCAACACTGATTATGTTTCCTTTATATTGTTAGTGACACTTATAATGTACTTTTACCTTCTAAAATTTACTGTATATTGAGATTAAATGTAATTCTTTAGGGCAACACAGTTGCAAGGCATCTCCTTTTTCCCTTACTCCTGGGTCAGAGGTCAGATGAGTATTGATCGTCTGCCCCTGTCTCTGGCCAGTAGTCATTCTTGCTGCTCTGGTAACAAACAACAGAAACCTAATTTTACCTTCAGGTCGAGGCACTGTAATCCATGTATCTGTTACAAGGAAAGCAGATGTGCCAGGAGTTTTCAGAACAGAGTCCAGATACCTATCGGTTCCTGAGGGGGTCCTCCACGAGGAGAATGAAGGATAATTCACTGGTTCACCAGGTGCTGCCGCAAAAACAAAATGGTTAAATACCAAACCTACCCCAGGATTTACAGCTGAAGAAAAGACAGTGTGTGCAAATCAGCATGTGTCAGTGAATTTTCCCTTCTGGCTTATAACAAGTAGTGTTGAGTTTCTTCCAGGAGCACTGATGGCGGCAGGAATCTGTCTGACAGCGCTGTGATGTTCCTCAACATCCCAGCAGGCACAGTGACACCCAGGCTATCAGCACAGCTCATTGGCCCTGCCAAGATATGGAACTGACTGTCAGATAGGACAGGAAATGGCTTTACACAAAAATAAAGACAGTTCATAGTCTGACACTTTGACATGTATATCCAGCATCACTGTTGCTGTAGTTTAGTCTGAATGTATTCAAATGGTAAGAAAACCTGGACTATTACAGGTTTATTATATTATACATTTTTAGTTGGACAATATATTAGAAAAAAGCTTGTTTTTTGTTTTTTGCAAGCTCCTGACTGAATACCTATATAAAGTGTCAGTCTGTGCACCGCTCAGTATCTGTAAAGTAATTAATAATCATAATAATATAATCACACTTCAACAGACAACAGTACCACACAGTACATCCTCTGAAAATGATCATACTGTCATGGTTTTGGTTCTCAGTTTAGATGTTTCTTTTATTTTGGTGAATGTATCCTCATGTGTCATGAGTGTTTTGTTTTTTTCCAACTTCCTTTCTTTGTGTGTTTTCCCTGTGTTTTCTGATCACTTTCACTTGTCTCTCATTAGTCCTCCCTCCTGTGGTCATTTAAGTCTGTCTTTCCCTTGTGGTTAGTCCATGTGGTTCGTTTCCACAGGTCAGTCCTGCTTCCGTTGTTTACTTACTGGTTTGTTCTTTTGTTTGTTTTGCATTCTTAGTCTTTCTTGGATTTTCATTTATTGCATGTATTTTGATTTTTTTGGATACTTTTTTTTGTTTGGTGAATCAGCATCTCCTTAAAACATTATTACAGAACTACTGTATTAGACTGTATACATTTAAGCAAGGTGACAACTGAGTGTATTCAAAGAGAGTCTTGGATCAGCTTTGCCTCTAAGCTTGGTGTTTCCATTTACTGAAACTATTAATATGATGTTGTTTACCTCTCAACTCCCCCCGTGAAATTAAGGGACAGATACAAAGGCGATGATGGAGTGAATGAGCTACTTCAGCAATTTACAATCTCTGTATATCAGCTCCCTCAAAGGAGTGGAGCAAACACAAATGAAAGGCTGCATGTGTCTTTAAACACAGTTAGATGTTGACCCCTATCAGCATACAGTAACACCTCTTAGATCAACACAGACAACTAAAGAAATAAAGTAAACCGACTGATAGAACTGGAGCACAGCACTCGTTCTGCTTGAGCATGCTTCATATAAACTCAGTCAGGCAGTCAGTCTCACTCGATACAGTATATCAGCAGACACGGCCTATTTCATCACAGCCATCTTGTCAGCTCACTCGGGGGAATTATATCAGGACCTGACATAAATAACCTCAGGCGCGTGTGTGACAAGATAGCAGACAGGACACCTTGTGGTCACTATACGGAGCTGGCTGAAGCATTACCTGAGAGACAATCCGACCATGTCGCTGTGTGTGTGTGCGTGTGTGTGTGTGTGTGTGTGTGTGTGTGTGTGTGTGTGTGTGTGGTTTGGAGGGGAGCGAGTGTGAAAAAACAACGATCTGCTTGGATAAGATTTTTTTTTGGTTAAAAAATGCATTACTTTTCATGCTGACTCATGCACTATTGCAAGCTGCCACAGTGGTGTTGGTGTGTGTTGGGGGGTGTGTGTGTGTGTGTGTGAGAGAGAGAGAGAGAGAGAGAGAGAGAGAGAGAGAGAGAGAGAGACCACTCGAGGCTCAATCAGCACCCTTAATGAGTTTATGAAGTGAAGGTTTTCAGGGCAGACACTGTATAAGAAAGACAAACTGTGATGACTTTATTGGTCCTGGGGAGCCTGAAGATGACCACTGACACATGTATTGATTACGTGGCAACTGTGGCCCTTCTTCTTAGTAATGAATACCGAAAATGGCCTGAAGAGTTTGAATTGCTCTTCACACAGCAGTTACTGCCTTGTAGAAACCCACTTAACCCATAATTTGCCATCTGTCCCCCCTCAGACTGGATCTTAACAGTCATTCATGAATTCATTCATGAACAAGTGACAATTGAAATCTTTCCCCAGTGTAGATGAAGGCCCTGACCAACAGAGGGAGACGTTGATCTGGACTATAATCACCTGCAGACAACTGAACAAAGCTGACTTGCATCACTTGATGTGCCAATAAAAACATATATTTACAGTTTTTGTGGGTCGCTTGATATGAAAGATTCTTGTTCTTGTAAAGCATTGTGTGTGTGTTCATTTTTAATGAATTAATTCAGTAGGGTTTATTGGTATTACATTATATATTAGAACAATTAGAATTATGAACAAATAAGGAAAGAAATTATCAACAAGAAATGTTAATTATAACATTAGTTAAAGGATTAAAATAGATCAATTAAACAAAATGGCACACGTCTACTGCATATATAACCTAATACCAGTGAGTGAATGGAACTAATTACACATACTAAAATATTTGGACTTGAGTAATGACATTGTCGTCTACTTTTTACGTCTGATCTGCTACATTTTGCAGACAAATATTGTACTTTCACTCTACTACATTAATTGAAATCAAAGTTAAAATAAAAATGTATTATTTACTTTTTTCGGCACTAGGACAAAAGATAAGCAGCTGGATAGATCAGTAGTTATAAAAAAGCCAATTGCCAAGTTAAATTTCCGGTTCTTTCAGTATGAATCAGAATATTGCTTAGAGAATAACCTCTGAGCTGAAGACCAAGGAGGATGGATTCAATAATTGCCCATCTGTCAGATTGCTGCTGGTCTTGTGGGACATTTGCAGTTCTAACAAAACTGTCAAGAGGTTTTACAGCAGACAGTCTCTGCGGGGAGACCTGAACATCTCTCACATGCAGAAAGCCTTTAGTGAAACAGTAGACACTAGAAAAGAAACGAGGAACAATGTTTCTAAGGTGTTTGATCTTACATTCCTCCAGACAGAGTTAGAATGGATACAAAGCTGTGTAACATCACACATGTTAACTATTAGAAGGAGCAGGATGTGAGCTGATTTCAGCCTCATTGGAGCACATAATAAAACAAAAACAAACACCTAATTGATTAATCAACTACATCAGCCTACACATCAGACTTCAGTTACAACACGGACAGCTGCCAGCTCCAGAAGTTCTCCGACGATACGGTCATTGCTGCACGTGTGGCGGAGGGGAACGATCTGGAGTACAGGTAGGTCATCACCAATATTGTCGCCTGGTGTGAACTGAACCGCCTGTGCATCAACGCCAGCAAGACAAAGGAGGCGGTGATGGATTTCAGGAGCAAGGATCATCAGACTGCACCGGTGAACATCCAGGGTTTGGACATTGAGATCGTGGAGGAGTACAAATACCTGGGTGTCCACATAAACAACAAACTGGACTGGACACACAACACAGATGTCCTGAACAAGAAGGGTGTAGCCGCCTCCATCTGCTGAGGAGACCGAGATCATCTGGTGTTTCCAGGACACCGTTAACTTTTTTTTTTACTGTGGTAGCATCAGCTATCTTCTACACTGTGGTCTGCTGGGGCTGTGAAAGCTCACAGAGGGACAGGAAGAGACTCAATAAGCCGGTCTGAAGGGCTGGCTCAGTCTTGGACTGCCCTCTGGACTCCATTGCAGGGACATTAAGCAGCTCCTTCAGCAACAGACTGCTTCACCCACAGTGGAAAAAGGAACACTACCGCAGGTTGTTCATTCCAACTGCTGTCAGACTGTTCAACAACAATAGCCCTTAATAGCACCGTAGGCACCTACTGATCTTGCACTACTTACACATCTGCCATCTTGTCCAATTATCCTGAGCTATAATGTCATGTCATTGTCCGAACCGCTTATCCCTTTCCATGGAGTCACGGGGTGTTGCTGCTGGAGCCAATCCCAGCCTTGTCTCAGGGAGAGGGCAGGGTGCTCCCTGGATAAGTTGCCAGCTCATCGCAGGGCCCTCACTGATGAGCAATGTGGGGTTCAGTATCTTGCTCAAGGACACTTCGACATGCAGCTCAGCTCAGCTCAGCTGGGATTTGAATCAGTGACCTTCCGATCACTAGTCGACCTGCTCTACCCACTGAGCTACAGCCAGGTAGCAACATGGCAGGTGTGGGACTACATTTGAAACTCATGAATACAGTGCACATTACCTCTTTTTCCTGTATATAATGCACATAGCGCATAGTCCTTTCTATTTCCTATCTGTCTCTCCTATCTGGATGAAACTATTAAAGATTAAACTCCACCGCTGCTGCTGGAAAACGCCCAAACTCACCTCTCTTCTACGGGTTATACTGTTTAAAAATGTGGCTTGTTGCTCCATCTAGTGGTTAAATGACTTTCTTGGAGAATGGATGTTATTGTGCACCCTGTCTCTACAAATTTAGATCATGTGTCTTTGCCTGCAGCTAACTCCTGCGCTGGCCTGAGTTCTCACCAGTAAGAGACATATAGGGGCCCATTGCTGCCAGTCAGGTTTTCATGATGAAAACAGGCAGCAGTGGGCCTCCATATGTTTGCTTTTGGACAGTGGCCCACCATTAAGTGTCAGTTTTGGCCCTCAGTGGCAAAAAAAAAAGGTGGTTTAGTTTAAGAGGTTTCTGAACAAACAACCATTCATTCCTGTGGTTTCACGGAGAACAATGAAAAAAAGGTGTTGTAAAAAGAATACACTGTTCAATAGTAAATAAAATCAGGACGAGTAGGTGTGGCTCTGCAGGCTCTGAACATTTGCAGCATGTTATCCTGGTGCTGATCAGTCCCGTACAGCCTGCAGTCTTTCTCTCTCTCCTTCCAGACCTTCAGTTCAGGGTGAAACCAGTGCACTTCCCTGAAGAGGGAGACATTCTGTCAGTTTTATTTTATGATCCTCTCCAACCATCGGTGACTCTCTGCACCAACCTGTTCACACATTTACAGATCTTAGCAGCATACTTTCGGCTGTGGGCACTGTGGAGGGGTAGAGAAAAAATGGCATTTGAATGCATACAATACATGCAACTCTGAGAAGCTGTGCGTCTTTTAGATACACGAACAGTATTGGGTCTCACAGTTTATCTTATTCATAAAGCCTACTTCTGTGCGTAATCGCGTAATTTTTTCCCCAGCCGGAATTGACTGGGGCAGTTCGTGAAAGTCATTTTGCTGTTGGGTTCGTAGTGGAAGTTTTTCGCCGACATAAAGACAGAAAAAGTGAAAAGCAGGAGTCCCCATCGGAGGAGGGGAGGGGAGGGCTGGTGCGTCCCAGCCCTCTGCATCCAGCTGGAGCGTCGCTCCGCAGCAGCAGCGCGCCACTTTCACTATGGCTTTAGCCGCAAGCAGGACGCTCTTGGCGCTATTCGTCACGTTTTGCGCACCACGATGCGGATGGACAGGTAAAAAAAAAACAAAACAGAAAGAAGAAAAAAAGATTTGCTTTCTTGCTCCTGAGCAGGTGCACGTTATTCAGTCTGATAACTGCTGGGGCACTGTTGCTTTCTCTTGAGTCATCTTTGATCTCTATGGCAGTTGTTGCAGGGTGCAAGTGTGAGCAGTATTTTGTATTATAAGTGCAAAGACTGTAATATTTTGTTGTCAGGCTCTTGATTCTGTGGTTTTTGGAAGGAAAGAAAATACCACAATGTCTGTGTGTTCCTGCCTGCATACCCGAGCCATACTCATCAAGAAAAAGCTAATTTCCTGCTGCTGCAGATGTGATTTTTTCCAACCTTGTCTTATTGAAATGTGTAAAGGGGCACTGTGTAGTTTTGGAGAAGAAATTAAAACTCTAAAATAGTAATGAGGAAATAATACAAACTCAGAAATATGTTTGTTTTTTTCTGAACTGAGTAAAGAAGCTGTCCTCAGAAGACAATAAGATGCCAGAAGACTGTTTGAAGCTAGAAAGGTGGCAGGGTCCGCCACACGTAAACAAAGCAAAACAGCATGAGACCGTGTTGTCCTTTAAGGTCAGTTTGTTTATTCAGTTTATTCAGTCATCAGAAGACAGAGAGTTCATTCAGTTTGTTTGGACATTAGAAAAAGAAATCTGTGAAGATCTTACTAAAGATTTCAAAACTGCACAGTGCACCTTTCAATCTAGTTTCTAGGAGTGCACCATAATAATTCATTCAGAGTGAATAGTCTGATTTATCATTTGCAGTAGTTATAGAATTATCTTAAGTGTGTAATCGCAGCAATTGCAGCCGTGCAGAGACTGCCGTGACTTTATGGGGGAAAATATGATGCTGGCGTCTCAGCAGCAGTCATGGAACCGGTCCTTACCTCATACAGTTCAGGGACATCCTCGAGGAAATGTGATCGACAGCTAGAAGATGACGACAAATGTCAGTCAGTCAGGAAAAGTGCTGTGTTTCCTACCGAGGGGGGTATCATGCCCAGTTGGTGACTAATCTGGCTGACGGTGGAGATGAAAAAGTGGTTTTCTGTCACACTCCTCTTGGACGGAGTTGCTTTGCTGCGTGTCTCGAAAGTCAGTCATCAGCTGTTTGACAGGGATGGTGAAATAGCGACAGGATTAATGTTTTTATCCATTTTGCTTTTTTGAATTTCTTTGACAAATTGATATGAAATGGGCGCAGCGTTTCTGACAGGGCACGCAGCCCACAGCACACATGTTTTTCAAGTTTATTGAGCCCTGTTTGTAAAATCAGTTTTCATGGAAAGATGCCCACATCCTTCAGACAGTGAAAATACCCAAAATATCAAAAGTGCAATAAAGCGTGACGAGTTTTGGAGGGCAGTAAGCTAGCCCCTTTGGCTGAGTTTAAAATTGCACCCAGCCTTTTCTTCTCTTCTCTTTTTCCAACGTACTTAGCTCCACTTATACTGTCAGTTGATCTGTAAGGCTCTATATGCCTCCTTCTTGACTGTAAGCACTTAACGCATGAGGTCATTTCTTTCTCTGTTCTATTTGTTGTGTTCTTTTCCTCTATGTCTTTTCCATCTTTTAGGAAGTATTTTCTGCAACACCCTGCTTCCCATTCATCCACTTAACATACATTCACACCTGGGAGCTACTTAATGCAGCCACAGTTCACTGCTGCGGGCCGCTGAGCAGCTCCGCTGGAGCAGCTTGCCGTTAAATGCCTTCCTCTGGGCCCTTTGACAGAAGTTGTTAAGGCGGGTATTACTTATTAACTTTCTCCACTCACATGTCATCAGCTTGTCACTCTGAAGTTCTTCAGAACAGTAGATGAAATCTGGCCCGCGGGAATATCCGGACATTGAGGCAGGAGCAGTGCAAACAGAGAGAACAGAAACATTGTGTGTTTGCATAATAGATAATGTGGACTTCTTCCATGCAGCCACAGTCCATCAACTCCTGGAAAGTGTCAAGTGTAGAGAGTAATTGGGACAGAGAGTGAGGGGAAAGAGGGAATCATGTCCTTGCAGGCTGGTGGAATTTAATTTCTCTGCTCCACTTAACATGCTGGAACCCTGCAGGAGCCCCTCACAAGAAAACCTGCACAATCAGGAATTTCATTAATTGAACTTCTTTCTGAGTTAATTTTTCTAATATATTTCACAATGTTTGATCAACTGAAGTAAGTTGACCCAGATCTCCCACCCACCTGCAGCTTGGCTGCCTGTCAGACCTTCCAGTGATGGTGTGTCTCATGTCATGATGTCATCTCTAGGCGCTGTCTCAGTTGTTTAAACATGTACCACCTGCGCCATGAACACACCTGTCACAGCTGAGTAGATGTCAGCATGCAGGAAGATAGCCTAAACTAGCAGTGTAAGATGTCAATTTTCATCTTCGCGAGGGGATGCTTGAACATAACTCTACTGGTTGGAGGAGTGAGTTTGTGACCACCAACTTTGAGAAGCAAAGTAGGTTTTTAGACTAATTTGTACTGGCCAGCTTCTGTTCAAACATGTCATATGTCATAAATGTCATATGTGTACGCATGTAGCCCTCCCAAACTAAACAATTACTCACTCCTGGTTGTCACTTTAAATAAAAATGCATTCTTACTGACTTAAATGAGGCTGAACCTCCATTAATAAAATGACTGCATCCTGTCCAGCAGTGGGGTGATTGATGTGCTGCTGTGACTGACTGAAGTCAGAGGGCACTTATGGTCATGGTCGCAGTCTGGTTCGTTGGCTTTATGACAAGGTTGATTACTGGAGAGAGTTTACTGAAGGTCAGAGGTGAGGGAAGAGGACTGACAGAGGTGCTACCAAGAATCTTGTGGCTCAAGGCAAGACTTCACACCAACCCCCCACCTAGATGAATACCTACCTACCTTAGATTGCTCAGATCGGTCTGGCTGCACAGATTTTTTATTATGGTATGGGGGTTGACGCTTTGGCTTGTTTGTATTTCTTTAAACCAATCACAGTCATCTTGGGTGGCGCAAAACCCAGGAGGCAGCAATTGTTCCCATCCAAAACAGTGTCAGGCTTGATGTGCACATGGGGAGGCAAACCATAGCATTAAAAAGGCTACATATAAGGATTAAACAGTATGATCAACAGAATGGGCACAAATAGTGTTTTTGATATTATTAAGTGTATGGACTGTGTTGCACAGACATCTACTAAGCTGCCATGATTGACTATAGTTTAGCTACACTCTCACTCATTATGTTCCTCTTCCACGGCTGAATCTCGTGTAATGTTTAGTGTTGAGATTCAGTTTGTTCTGTCTGGTCCGGTCTTATGCCTTATATCAAACCGGTTTGAACATCTTTGAAAATGGGCCAAACCCTAATGCCATATGAAGTAGTCGTCTTATGGCAGGCTTGTACCCACTGTAAATATATCTGCTAAGACAGACTAAATATATCCAGGTCCCAATTTTCCAGTAACTAATAGATATATAAATAGATTTTTTAGTCTCATTCGCAACTTATCAAAAACTGACACTTTGGAATGGTGACCAACCCGACCTACAATCCCAAAGTGTCGTATTAACTAGTTGGGAATGAGACTCAAAAATCACTTCTGTCCTCTCATCTAATTCTTGGCAAGAAAGTGAACAATATCCTAAAATTGTGTAGAGTAGGTTAACCAAAAGACTCCTCTTACCCTCTAGAATAAGTGAGAGTGGAGTTTTGTTTGTGGGACTTAGAACATTAAAAACATGTCTTTCCAGAATTAGTGTCCTGGTTACTGGTGAAAATCCACAGAACAAGCTGTCGACAGTTACCATGGGATTGTTTCTCTGGTGGAAAGCATTTTTATTTGAAACTGTTGAGAGCGAGGCATGTGAACCATCCAGATAAATATTGTTTTGGTGAAAGATATGTTGCTGTTGAATGTTTAAAAAAGCTGTGAGCACCACAATTAAATTTCATTAAATTCATAAATCTTGGCGACAGATTATATCTGCATGACTGTCCAGTGGTAAGTTATAATTATTGAGTTATTCCTTTGGTAATTTGGGTAAACGAGCCCTTGAAATCAATGTCATGGATGGTTGGAGTTTGATTCAAACCCAAATTGAAAATACAGCTTGACCAATCAAACTGAAGTTTAACTGAGTGTTTTTCTTTCATCTAACAGCCACCTTCACTGCATAGACATGATAGGATACGATAGGATAAGATACACTACAGTATGATACAGAATGATGCGATACCAAAAAAATACATTACAGTACAATATGATACACTATGGTACAACACAATACAAACATTGCGATACGATACGATACAATGTAATATAGTACAATAGGATATGGTATGTGTACCGTGTGGTATGATATGTTACAATACACTCCGGTACAATATGTTACTACATGATGCGATATGATATGAAACGGTACGCTACGTTACGATACCGTACAGTATGTTAAAATGTGATAATGCGCATATTATTCCTATATATTCTAATCCTAAAAACAAACATCAAAACGGCTTGGCAAAAATAAGCCTGCAGAGACATCTTTGAGGTTTTCCTTCATGTCTGTCGAGTGTATGTGTGCTGCAATGATTAAAAAAAAAAATCCCAGAAGTAGAAAAGTGGAAAGTTCTACCTCACTTGCCTGTAGCACCTACACTCACTGGAGAGAAAATACACCTCAGTCAGTGTGTGCATGCCTTTGTTGTTGCCATGACAGCAAATAACTTTATTATCTAAACACCTACAGATGTGTATGACTTCACTCATAGAATGGACAGTGTTAGCATCATGAGCCTCCTCCACCTTACCACCCATTCAGCTGGTCCTCCTCATTATTGATGGGTGTTTGTGGGGAAGGACAGTTAAGAGGTTTGAAATGGCATACTCATTAGGGGTGAGCGGCGGGTCAGCGTCTGTGATTTTTGTGGCGAGGTGAGAAGGTGCTCTTGTAAAAAAAGTGAAGCTGCATTGCAGGTGCATGAGCGCAAGTATTTTCTAGAGCAGTTTTTACAGGAGTCCTTTGACCTCGGGGCTTACCTGCATATGTTTCTTGCACCGAACCGCACATGCAGATACACGTGTGTCTGTAAATCTGCATCCATCTCACACTCTCTTTCTTTCACAGTTTTATCAAAGAAACGACACTGACATAATGACCCTCAGGCTCTGCCCTCATTCTTCACATACTTAATACTTTCCACTGTCTCACTCAATCACAGTCTGTCTGCCTGTCTTTCCATTTCACATTCACATTCAAACAGCACAGAAAATGTTATGGTATTGCTCTGGTTTTCCATGGCGGCGCCTTGAAACCAAGCCTCCTTCCATAAGATTATGATGTTACAGCCACTCAGTTGCCTCCCAAACTGTTTATTCTTGGATAGCAATTATGCATCTGCGTTGCTTCAAGGAGTCCTGATTTAATCAAAAATATCTGGTGTGCCCTTGGATCGTAAATTTCCTAAGAGGCCAAAATCACAGGATGATGTCTGGACAGAGGAGGACAGATCCATTCCTACGCAATACATGGGCTTAATGGAAACAGGATGGAAGTGACTGAAGTGTGTCCAGATGTGTGTCAGTGGATTCTGCAACAAACAGCTGATAAACCTGTCTCTGCTGTAACCCTGCATTAATGAGGAAATAATGAGGAGAGATTATGTTTTGTTTTGTTTTTTTGTTTTGGGAAAACACACTTGCTCCCTTCTTCTTGCACCAAGACACAGTGTGAATCAAGCCTGTATCCGGTGCTATGTAGGAACTGCAGAAACATCAATGAAGACGATCTTTCCGCACATACTAAATCTCCAAGTTGAGAAGAGACAACATTTGTGGGCCTCTGTGGCCGTCTGTAAACTGCAGCGCGCGAGACCGGAGTGGCGATTATTTCTAAATGTGAAAAGTGAGAGTGCGGATCCAGCTGGGCGCACACCTGCAGGCAACCAGGATTCAAAGTGATGAAGTGATTTTGTGACGATGCTAAAATGAAACTGCTGCTGTAAACCTTCGGGGAGCACGGACAGTCATAAGAACCAGCTGTTTATGAGATGCGCGGACAGTACTAACAATTGTATGTGACAGTGATGAATGACCAGTGTGCTATTAAACCTTGCACAACTTTTGTTTTGTTAGGGTACCGCAGATCTTCACCATTCAGCCAAAACATTGAGATTAAGATTTAACGCTGCCATCGTCAATATTTTCGTATCAACAATACAATGAATGGCACACAGGATTATTTCTTCTCTTCAGCTCTCTGGAGCATTTTAGCATCTTTCAGCGTATTGTTTGCTTTACAGCCCACAACTTGTACCGTAAAAAAACTAACAAAAAGGCTTCAGGATCATCATTCAATGATTTACACTGGTTAGGCACACTAGCACATAATTTAGGCGCCACCCCCTCCACTATTTGTTGACAGGTAAAAAGGTGCAGATTAATGTTAATTTTTTATTTTTCATTTAAATTACAGCAAACACAACCAGAGGTTTTAGTAATACATATTTTTTTAATTATCTGACTTGCTGCATACCAGGTGCAAGGGTGTGACCATTGAAAACGTTTATTCCTATTTGACGGATCAACATTAACTTTGTCGATTTTAACTCTAAATTTTTCAGTAACGTGTTTCAGACAATTTGGGACAGGGGCAACCACAAGGCAGTTGTGGAATGTACCAAAAACATCCCACGGACAAACAGGTCCATTGGTAACAGGTGATAATGTCATGATTGAGTGTTAACGGAGCATCCACAGAAGGCTCAGTCACTCACAGGCGAGGATGGGGCGAGGTTCAGTACTTTGTGAAACACATGATTGTGTAAAGGATATTACCACAGGGGCTCAGGAACACTTCGTAAAACTGTTACTGGTTAACACAGCTCTTTTTGATGACAGCATTCTCATCATATTTACTTTTTCTCTAACTTTTTTTTGGAATCAGGATTGTACAGTGATCATGTTTTTTTTATGTATAGCTTGTTGGGTAAGGGTTATAAACAATATTAAACACCTTTTTCTCCATGCGTCAGACTTTGTACAAATGTTCCCTTCTCGGGTTGAGTCAGCTGAGGTTTAAGCATCCATGCAAGCTCTCAGGCACGAGGCCATCATTTTGTGCATGATGAATCAAGTCAGCGATTTTGAATTTTGGACTGTCTCAAGTGACTGCTAATTATTTCTCCATGTACGCTGCACTCTCCAGGGGCTTTTAACAGCTACAGTTTCTTCCTTGCAAGCTGAATTCACAATTTTAGACAGCGTTAAAGTCACGCTCGACGCTTTACTTCATTATCTTGGTGTAATGTTCACCTGTTGGTAATTGTGCTGTCAGTCCTGCATTGCACTTGAAGAGGAGCATGGAGGCAGTTGCTATCCAAAACAGAGCGGTGGTTGCTGTTTTCTTTGTTTTGTTTTGAGCAAATCTAGCCAAGAGAGAGTCTCAGCTTTGCTTATTGTGCTGAGCCTTTAGCATCCAACCCAGTCCTCATTTATTTATTTAACCATCAAACTTGTTTGTGTTTATCAGGGCCGCCTTAAAGTTTACGCTTCATCAGAATCAGAGTTACCTTTAAATGCCAAGAATAATAATAAACAGAGGATATCGTTCTGGTGCGATCAAATAAAAGGTGTATTAACAGCTTACCTAGCTTGAATAGTGAGCATGCACCATTACAATAAGGGGCAAAGACCATTAAATAAACTTTATACATACACATAAAATGTACACATAATTCAATGACGTAATTTGTTTTTGCAGCAGAGAAGCCCCTGAGGCCACACAGTGGGAAACAGACATCTGTGGACAGGGGCCTGAGGGAGAGCTGGGAGCCTTCTATCCATCTGGATGGAAGACCTGTGGACCGCTTCGTCATCAGCTCCAGCAAACCCACGAGGTCTCACCGCTTCACTAGAGTGGGAAAGGACAGTCGCTCTCACCTACTGGAGGATGTAGGTAAGGCAGAAACAGAAGTTAAAAAGACGAGGATGTGAGATGTTTGAGACTGACATAAGTGAACAAATCTAGTGGGAACTAAAGTAAGGGAAATTCTCCTTGAGGAAATTTGAGAGTTTCTAATTCTCTGAAGAACTGCAGATTGATCAGATCAGGCAGCACAGAGAGAAGACCCAAGCAGAGTGTTCTCTCTCGAGTTTCAGATTGTCTTCACTTATATACTGTCAGGTAAACACTTGACAACAGATGCAGACCCCATGAAAGGTGTTAATCATGCCTTCCCCAGAGCAATGAACCTCTGGGGTTTTGTAAGACAGTGGCTGTGAGATCATCTAACTCCCCGACAACACCTTAGAGGAAGCGAATCGCCTCTCATCTGACTTCCTGACATGTTCTTATCCCCACATTGATTACTGAATCTAAAAGATGTTTGATTCGCACAGCTAATAAGTGTGTTTCTAAGGAACTTAAACAAACAAAAAAAAGTAATTCAGAGGAAAATAAATGGGCTGAGAGCAAGAAAAAAGAAGTTTGGCTCAAACTTTGGAGGGAGCTTTCAGATCCTGGAGTCCTGCACTTTCTCAAAGCTACTGCCAAGAGTGAGGAGGGGATGAGCAAAGCTGTGTACAAAGCTGAGACGCCAGGAGGTGAGGTGTGTGGACACATGTGAGTGAGTGTATGATTGATTTTTATCAGAGGATTAGTTCATCATTGGATGTTCTGTCATCCCGGTTTGCCAGAAACAGAGAAAGAACACTGCGGGTGGGTTCCTGTACGACCAGCAATCACCATCCCAGCCGGTTATTTTAGACTTTAGATTATTTTTAGGTTTTAACAGCTTCTCTGGTATAATTCCTAATCCCGCCCTGTAAAACACAAGACAGGTCTTTATGTTTCGACACACATACAGTTTGCAGTGTTGACACAGTCTAGCCTGCTTTTGTCATTATTCCGTTTTCCTCCGTCCTTGGCTTCTTAGAGCCATACTTCATCAGCGGCTTAAAGTCTGCAGCCAGCCCTTCTTTTCCACATCCAAACCCAGCCCAGCTCCTATAACCCAATCCCCTGTGTTGTGGTCACTGCTGTGTGTGTGCGTCTGGGACATGTGTGTGTTTGGTGGTGTTTGTGGTGAAGGGTAGGGTGGTGCCAAGTGTTGAGGTCATACATTGTCTTGTATGGTGTGTCAGTGTCTTCAAACATGCACATATAGATGCTTTTGTGATTGTGCTCGTGTGTTTGTGTGTGTGTGTGTGTGTGTGCCGACCAGTGTGGCGGCGGACTTGCGGTCTCTCCAGCTCCGGCACAGTTTGCCATTAATCTCAGCGCTGCCTGTCCAGAAATTCCTTGCAGATCGTGTGTTGTTCCCTCAGCAGCATGAGCGCTGCATCACTTGTCATAAATAACACCATGCTGTTTGCCTCCACGTCATTAATGTGTCTGGCCAGCCGCTGTTAAAACAACAAAGATGGAGAGGAGGCTCAATGGGAGCAACAGGGAGAGAGGTGGAGAGTAAAGAAGAAGGGGAGATTTCTTTTCTTTTTAAGGGGAAAAGGCAAAGCACACACATGGCAAAGTTCACAAACACCACAAGAAAGAAGAAAAACATTTCTGCCAGAACATGCCTTGAGTATGTGTAGCTTGAACATGTCTTCAAAGTACCCATACTAAAAGGCTAACAACAGGTAAGCAAACCCACAAGTGGTCCAAAAGGATACACATGCTAACATGCTAACTGGATTACAAGTGGTAAAACATGATACACAGACTGAAATGCTGGAAGTCTAACAGCCTTACAACAGACTCGTAGACCAACAGGTGGTCTAACAATGTACACATGCTAACATGCTGATAAGTTGAATGGCTAATATGCTAATGTGCAATATGGCTTTGTTAATGTCAAAACACAGTATATCACTTTGATATTACTATCAGTTGGTATATTTACAATAACTCGTTTATTACAGTAAATATTGTTATTTTACAGCAAAATAATGTACTTTTACAGTATAGTTTTGTTTGGGTTTCTGTGGAAAGACGGTGTATTACTGTGATTTTCATCTTCATGACTGTAAAATAATTACAGTATACAACTGTGAATTTACAGTATAATTACAGTTATCATTGTCAGTGTGCTCACAAGTTCCGATGAGCCACATCCTATAACTCGATATCTTGTCTTTTTCTTTTTTAGACCCCGACTGGGTTAACCTGGATGGCTTTGCTGTGTTGGGTGGTGCACCTGTCAGCAACTCATCAGCAGGTAAATCTGATCTCAAGGCGGCTTTACTAACAATGCATGGGAGCGGTCAAAAGAAACCCCTGTAAAACTATCAGGTTAAATCCATTAAAAGCGGGATGCTGAAATTATCTGCTGTCATCATGGATATAAAAGGATCCACTGAAACGAATGTGAGGATGATTCAGTGCTATATCTGGGGCGACTGTCTCCTTTTCCTACATTCCCTCACCTCATTATGTCCCAACGGGATCTGTGGGGAAAAACACTCAGTGTTCTCTGACTCATAGATTCCCATATATTTGGCTAGGTTGTGTTTTTCTTGCAGGTGATTCAAATTTACATGTATTTTTCTTGCCTCTAATGGTTTACGCCACATTAATTATCACATATTTGCCTGTCAGTGCTTTCAACAGACTGTAAAATGACAGGAAATTTCAAGCGAGCGATTTGCGTGCACTTCATGGATATATTTATGAGTTTACAGTGAACTAATTGATAAATCTAGTGATAGAAAATATATGTAAAATGATTAACATAAGGTCGATATATATTTTGCTAAACTGTAGCAATGTACTGACATTAACTCAAAAGTATCCAACAATACCTAGAAATCCATAACTTTAGTCAAGGTAATGCTGCATTTCATTGGGTCCCCCGTGTGTCAGAGAGTGAGGAAGGAAGTCAGCGAACAAGAATAAATGTAATGTGAATTAAGCTTTCAAACATTAGCTCATACATGAACGATTGTGTCTCAGTCACCTCAGATTGATGTTAATCGACAGTGGAGGTTGTTCAATGGGGCGTTAACTTTAAGCTCTTTAGACAAACTTTGATGGTCTTGATATTTTTCTTCATTGAAGTCAAGCGCAGCTTTATGGGACAGTTTTACATTTAACCATATGTCATGAAAACACTTACTCGTCTACCACAGAGCTAACACAGGAGACACATGCACACTTGTTTTTATGTTTTCATGTGCCATGGGCAGATTTAGTCTCGCCAAACCACTTGACTGGCATGTCTTTGCGCCGAGGCATGGAACATGGAGGAAACCTACTCAGATTCCAGACTGAAAGGATCAGCACCAGCAACTGAACCCAGGACCTTCTTGTTGTGAGATGACAGTGCTAACCACTGAACCTCCGTGCCGCTAGAGTTTCAGTCGTATTTGTTTGAGGTGGAGCTTCACTGGAGACATGGTTAATCACATTTGTTGAGTTAAACATCAGTGAAGGGAGCCAAAGAACCACTGTGACTCTAACAAAGTGAAGTCAGAATAAAAACCAGTGAAAAGGAAAGGGCAAAAGAATGTTGAATGTTTCAAAGCACACTTGCTTGCAATCCTATCTTATAAAGTTACCAAGCTAGCTACGAGCTAATGATATTTATCCCAGTCAACATTTCAAATTATTAGGCTACACTAGGTTAGCCATGGATAAATAAAGAATATACTCCACATAACAATTTTGACAATTTGTTTATCAGCCATTAATGGACATAAACTAGGAACATGTTGGCAACTGTTATACGTTAAAATGATGTTAAATGATCTTTTAGGTTTGCTAATTTTTCAAGTTATTTACCTGCTAAATAGCCTGCAGCAAAAAACAAATGAAAACTTTGGCATATATAGAGCAATTATTAAATCTAATTGCTCCTGACAAATGCTATCTAATGTGGGCTTAAGTTATCGCTTAAGAAAAGAACATCTAATTTGCTCTGTTTAACTAAACTTAACTTTAATCATACTCCAGGTTACTAGCTGTTCTAGTAAGCTAATGAATGAACAAAAGCGTTGCATTTCCAGATTTGGACCTGGGTTGTTTCTTTTCCATGTGGGTTTCGTCAGATTAGCTAACTTTGTCTCTGCCACTTGAGGTCAAGTCGATCATTTGTGCTCCAGGAATGCTCGACCACTGAGAATTGTTTGCATGAACTAAACTGCGGATAAACTGAGAACTGTACACCACAGCGAGACTCAAACTTACCAATTTATATTTGCAAAGTTTAGATTTTCTTTTGAAAGTGGTGAAATGTCATAGACTGGGGATAAAAGCCTTGTTTTCTCCAGCTAGTTTTTGAGGAGGAGTAAACACTCAAGCAATGACATTCTTCACCGCCAGTGTGAACAGACTGAGGTGGGTCTCCCCTGTAGCAGTGTTCGTCTGTCTGGAGGCCAGGCTCATAGCACCTCGGACCATGGAGCTTCCAGGAAAAGACAGAAAGGATCTGGCAGCGAGAGCATTGTGGAGTCAATGGTTTTGTGGTCCGTGGCGTGGTGACCCAGGCCAAACTATGCACTGTGACGGTTTTCCAGAAAGACAGAAGGAGGAAGACGAAAATAAAGAACATGAGAGCTTGGCTGATTAAAACCAAATGTGTGTTTTTGTTAAGTCAGCTAGAATGAAGAGAGACAATCAAACAGGTATAGTGGGTGTCAGACAGACACAGAGGTTTGGCCCATGTTCGTGTTATTCTTAAAATGTTAACTCAACAGCTGTCAAAAATGGCTGAAATACACATAATGCAGGAATAGAATATGTTGTATTATAGTCACTATCAATATGTTACTGTTGGGCTCATTTCATACATCCAATTCCATATTCAAATACTTTTAACTACACATAATATAACTTTGAAAGATAATCCGGTAAACACCATGTTTGCAAATTTCTTCAGTTCATTTTACAACACATTTTAAAATGTAATCGGTTAGCATACTAACTGTAGATGTATCGAAACATCATTATGTCAAAGTCCTTGATATGCTGTTGATAAATGTATATATGTTTAATGTATTCAATCAAAACTCTTACATTTTTTTATTCAACATAGATACAAAAAGCTATAGTTTGCTGTCATTTTGGCTGACAATAGGAACATACAGATTATCCAAGAAACTTGCACAGGTGCAGGGGAATTTTGAGAGAAAATTTTGAAAACAGGAAAGGCAACAACAGTTGTTGCATTACCAAACAGACACTGACAAATTGTCTTGATCCATAAGGGAGAAATCGACTCAGCTGTGCTGGCAGATCAGCGCGAGGGATAGAGACAGACAGACAGACTTAAAGACATGGGGAGCTCCAAGTCCACAGGTCTTGCTGGCACAAACTTCCTCTCTCGTCCTTGGAGCTTTTCTTGTTTGCATTTATAATCCCCCTCACATCCTCTTTGTTGTCCACCACACAAATGGTCATAAGGTGGAAAGCCGTTTGCACTATAACTGCAGCCACAGCTGAAGAAAACATTTTGGGTGTGGTGGCCTCTCTTGAAAGACAACTCTCTTTTTGTCCACCCTACCTGTTTGTTGGACGGGGAAACCCAACATCACTGTATCTTTTTGTCCTCTTTCTATTTTGTCAAATCCACGTTGTAACATAAGCTTACTTGTCAGTACTCACCCAGCTGTGCGGGAAGCTGTCCTGATGGGAAACAGGGCAGATCCCTCTCATCTGACAGTGATTATGAGAAAATATAAGTGAGGGATAGAGGGAGTACACGAAAGAAAGAAGACAAAAGGGTGGGAGGGATAGAGGATTTTTTTTTATTGTGATGTTGCCAATGCTATCTATCGCTCAGCACTGCAGCCAGATGAGGGGGATTGTCTGGCTGTCTGAGTCAATGTCTGAGAAGCTGTCCAGGATGGAGTCACCACGATGGTGGGATTAAAGCATGAAGCAGGACAGCAGAAGTTGGAGCAGATGACAGGGGACATGGTGCGCTTCCATAGCGTATCCCCTCTGTGACAACTGGTCGTGTTTACTGTCACTGATGGATTAAAGTCACATGTAACTGTGTGTTTATCACTGAACAGATGTGACTAGAGCAGAGTGGCAGTTAGTTTCAACAATGCCAACCCAGCACAGAGTACAGTTTATGAATTAGCAATGGGGCCATAAAGGTAAGATGAACTCCGACTTTTCTCTTGTTTATGTTCTACCAACAGGTCCAGCCAGGTCTCCACAAAGATCTACCAGAAATCAGCCCTTCGTACAACGGGCCGCCAGGGCGGGCAGAACAGCTCACCCATTGGGCGTGTCTAACACCAGGACACACAGGAGGGCCCCTCAGTCCTCTTCGGGCCCCAGGCAGCCTGAGAGAGCTTCTGCTGGAGCCCCCCCACTTGAAAGAAGACGCCAACATCACACAAAGCCTCAATCTGACCAGAGGAACCGAAACACACAAAAACTAAGTAAGGGGACCCGCATTTTACACCCTTTAACCATCAGAGAAACAGGCCGAGTTCTAGCTGCATGCAAACCACTATTTCTGTTTAGTTTTATTTGAAAAGGAGCTAAGTGTATAAATTCTGTCTGTACTATCTTTAGTGTCCATAGTGTAAACCCTGGCCGTGCCTGGTATCCCTTTCTATTCATAGCATCTGAGTCCGTTCATGTGGTGTCACTGCAGGCACAGAAGGCCCAGGGCCAGAGCGCATCGGCTAACAGAGCGGTCGCAACCAAAACAACCACACCAGGTACCTGCAGGTTTATTGACCCTCACTGCATTCCTCTACACATGTATCTGTATTTCTTTGCATTTTCAATACCTTAAAGGTGCAATATGTAAGAATTATATTTTTAAAATTCAGCATCTACTGTATTGTCTTCCTGCTGGAAAAAACCAGCATAGACCAGCACCCAATTGCAACATATGCTGGTCTTGTTGATGACTGGTCATGCTGGGTTTTCCAGCAGGGGTTGCAGAGATAGGCCTAAAGTAAATAACGCCATCACAGAGCTTCCAGTCTGAGCAGAGCCCATTGATACAGCCCCTAGCTACTGGTAGCTACAGCTAACATCAGTTAATAGTGACTCTGGTGACTTGCGGCCCCCTATTAGTTTGGAGCATGAATGTGAAATTAGGCTAATTTTTACTCACTGCACCTTTGAAATAACCAGTAAGCTGAAAACTGACATGTTTAGCCAAAATCACAGAAAACAGCAGCTCACCTATGAACAAATTCAATGATCTCAGAGGCAATTTCATTATTGGTTTGGAGCTACCTATTTTTCTTTGTGTGTGTCTGTTTGTGTTGTCCAGAGCCACCAGAGTACGAGGCACGGGACATCAGTGTCAGGGTCATGTCTCCACAGTCAGTTCTCATCTCCTGGATTGACCCTGCTGTTGAGATGGGGAAGGTGGACCCCGGGACATCCAGGTGGGAATTTGTTTAAGTGCGTGTCTGTAAAAGAGACATAAAAGGAAAGTAATTTATAGATTTGTTATGTAAGAAATGGCCTTGTATTTGTTTTGAAGAAAGTGTTATGTTAAGGCAACTAAATTAATCTTTGTCTTGCAAAACAGAGAAATTTTAAATCATCAGGTGTATGGCGTTGCTTTGCTGTTATATAAGCAACATAGGTATAAGAGTATTTACTCTCTTGACATTTTGTGAGTTTAATTTGTTTATTGATCTAACTTAAAAAGCTAGGGGACCTGAGCTATACTCACAGAAGATCACCATTTGAGGTAAAAACTGTCATTTTGAGACAGGAGGGTCATGCTGGTTAGCATGCTAACTTTGATAGCTACTTCAACACAATATATAATTGATAGTTTTAATAAAGTTAATACCTTAACTATTGTACATTTATAGGTAAAGAATGATAATCCTCTCCTTTTGAATAAAAAAAATCCCAATTTTCCCCTTACCCAGAGCTTATACAGTCAGGTACAGGGAAAAGGGTGAGTCAGCACGCTGGGAGTACAAGGACAGTCCTCAGAGGAGACTGATGATCGACACCCTGTCGGCTGACAGCATGTACGAGTTCTCTGTCAGAATCTCTCAGGAAGAAAATCACGGGAAGTGGAGCGTCTCCGTCTTTCAGAGGACCCCTGAGTCAGGTATGCTCAGCCACTGCCTGCTGAGAATTAATCATGGAATATCATCATGAGAAGTGATGAATAGTGATTTCTTTTTCAGAGGAAAATCTATAGAGAGCCAAAGAGCTGTATTTTTATTAGAGAGTTTATTCCTGCAGAAAAGAGTTCGGTCTTGCGTAACCACGTCTGTTAGCTCTTTTCTTCATATTTCCTCAATACCGCACTTCATCACATTCACTGCCTATTACTCCTATTTGATATTTGATTTGATCTTTGGCTGCAGCTCTGTCGTGATTGCAGCTTTTATACTGTGTCATAACAGCTCCTGAGCTGCGGTTCATTGGAATGTCAGCATTTACTGCCTGGCTCGCAGCTCACAACCTTCCATCTGCAGTCCCATACAAGATCTCATGGGCAGGTTCCTGACAATGTATGGCAGCAGCTGAAGCCTCCTGGCACAAACCACTGTTTTAACATGCTTTAAGTGGCAATGTCCTCAGCCTGCTCCCTCTATGCTGCTTCTGGTTTCTGTCCTGCTCCTCCTCCAATCACTGCCATCTTTCCATTGACGTGTGTTCTCCTCACTTGCTAGCACCATCTGGTCCACCAGAGAACTTTGAGGTCAAGCCACTACGAGGGAAAGGAACCGCCGTCATTGCAACATGGGATCCACCTGAAGAGCCAAATGGGAGGATACGAGGTCGGACCAGGAGGATTAAAGCCAAAATAAAAACAAATTCATTTTTTTTGCCACAATATCAGTAGTTAAAGTTGCTGTAGGTGATATTTTGTTGTTAAAACAAGTGTTAAATATTGCTATATTCCAACAGTGACCACTGTTATGTCTGTCCTACTCCTGATCATACACTAAAATGTTACACTTACACTTGAATGTTCTGGTATCCCTGCCCATGTTATCCAATCAGGACAGAGAACTTTATAAAGAGCCGGTCCTGTTGACTCATGAACAGCAGAGAGCAGGTTCTTCCTGTTTCCTTCTAGGTCAGCAAATTACTGCTGCAACACTTACAGCAGCATAAAATATATCCTTGGTTTATGACTTGTGGACTTGTTTGGTCAAAGTAGGGGATGGCTAGTACAATCAGCACAATTGTTCTAACCGGCAATCATAAATAATCTACTAAAAATATGTCAAGGTAATATACAGATTGGATTTTGAAAATTATGTCTAATGGGAGTCAGTGCAATTGTAATTATTGTTTTGTTTTGTTTTGACTGGCAAACACCCTAGTGGAAGAAATACATTCAGTGCATTTAAATATTAAAATTGTTACTAACCCATCACTTTGTTGGCTTGTTGGAAAAAGTGAAAAATGTTGGTGTACACTTTCTAACAACCTCTCTTCATAACAATTTTTCATGCTCTACCTTCACACAGACTACATCCTGTCTTATGCTCCTGCTATGAAGCCATTTGGAATGAAAAGTATAACGTACCGTGGCAGCACCATGACAGCCACCATAGATGGCCTCACGCCAGGGGAGAGGTACATCTTCAAGATTAAAGCCACCAACAGACGAGGACAGGGGCCTCAAAGCAAAGCCTTCAGTGTTGCCATGCCAGGATGTAAGCACATTTGTCTCAATACAGTATGTATGTGCATTTATGCTTGAAAAGATGATTAATCAATCCTCTTACCAATGTTTCCCCACTGCCAGCCACCAGTGCTGCCTCATCACTACCCAAAACCAAGGACAGCCGCAGGACTAGCCATACACCATCCAGGCAAGATACCAACCCTGATGAGTCTGATGTCCAGTCAACAGAAGTACAAGAAGAACCAACCACACCCCCTCAGCCACGCCCTGCTGTACCTTTCAACAGGCGTGTACGCCCACTATCCCAGACACGCTCCTACCACAGCATCTTCTCCTCTGTAAGGGGCTCGGTCAGGAACACAGCAAACAGAGGGTCATCCAGAGGAAGAGCTCAAGATAGAGAGAAGGAGGAAGAAGAAGCAAAAATACCAACAACACCACCTCCAGTAGTGGAGACAACAACCATGGAGGTTGTACCAGAGACAAAAGAACCAGACAACAATGTTGCCCCTGAATCTGAGGATGAAGAGCAATATGATGAAGAGCCCCTGACTACTGACACCCCCAGCCTCAAAGTTATGATGCCCTCCCCCACCAAACCTGCAGCCACTCACCCCAAACCACCGGCCAGGAGGCCCATTAAAGTGAGGGTCCATCAAAAACCAGGATCCAAAACTGCTTCCTCCTCATCATCCACCTCTTCATCTTCATCTGCATCATCTTCAGCCACCTCCTCTTCCTCTGATTCCTCCTCGTCATCTACCTCTTCATCTTCATCTTCATCTGCATCATCTTCTTCATCTTCTGCCACCTCCTCCACTTCTGATTCCACCTCATCATCCTCACCTTCTACAACCTCATTATCCTCCTCTTCACATAGCCAAGAGTCAGCAGCCAGTAGGAAAGATTATGTGGCGTCCACATATCCAGAGAGCAAAAACACGTATGATAAGCCTGGCATAACTCATGCAAAACCCTCCACTACAGTTGTAAAAGAAATGGAGGCTACATCTGTAGGAAGAGGCTCAGCTTCAGCAGGGCGCAACAATGGGTTTGCTTATGGTTCTAGATATGGTTACAGTCGAAGACATCCAGGAATTTTATTTAGAGGGAATTCAACTCGAATGCTGAATGGTCATAAACCTTCCATCACCTCACAGGTGAATTCACCTAGCAGAACTCCAAATCAAGCAACATCAAACACACATAGTTCAGAAACATCACAGTCCACCTCACCAGACACCACTCAAAACCACAGAACATCAAATACTTTCAATTCTGCAACATCCAGGTCTCCTTCAGGAAGTGGAACCCACAGCCAGGCAACATCAGATCCATATAACCTGGATAATCTGCAGTCCAAATCAGAGTCTAGCTCTCAAGGGTCTACAACTTCACAGAGCTCAGGCACCAATCCATCCACTGCACAGAGCAGTTCAAACCAGCCATCTGTCACAGACACATCACGCTCATCTCAATCAACTTCACACAGAGGATCTCACGGGTCTACAACTCCACACAACACACAGAGTTCACACACATCACCTGAACAAGACACAACAATCAGAGAGGGTAATGAGGACAGTTATCATAAGAACACAGATTCAGAGGTAACCAAAGTTGAGGACCCTACTTCAAGCTCTAAACCACAACCAACTGAGGAGGAGAGAAGAGTGGAAGAGGGAAGGGAGGTGAGCAGTAATGATAAACGGACAGTTCCTCGTACAGGAATTAGTCGCTCTTTTGCAGAGAGGTTCCCTTGGCTTGCTAGTCGTTACCCAGGCAGGTTCGGTTCAGTGACAAGAACGTCATCTTCCAGGCAGGATGGCAGGACTCCTTTGACCAGGACTTCATCCTCTGTCGGGGCTGGCACACCTGTCTTGACAGGGACACCGACTAGGGTTTCAGGGGCCACAGGTGCTGCAGGAGTGTCCAGGATTCAGGAGACTAGTGAAGATCTGAAAACACCCTCCATTCATGACTCGCTGAAGGATGGAGTCACAGCAGGTTCAGCTAAGCCTTCTTTGACCAATCAACAAACAGCATCTAGCGTCCCTAGAATCCCAACTACTTCATTCTCTTCATCTTCATCCTCTTCGTCTTCAGCAGCCACTTCTTCAAACTCCAATTCACATCATTCCTCAAACGGACACAGAGACTCAAATACGCCCGTTCATCGAGGAACCACCAATGGCAATAATAATGATCATGATAAGGATTATCTTGATGAGAGGAGTAGAGAAACCAGTGGAAAAAATGACAGACTCACAGACCCCACAGCGGCCCACAAGAATCCTATAACTTCAGTTTATCCTCAGAGAAACGTAGAGGACAATCAGAGTGTGGATACTTCTTCCAGGACAAGACCTGGATCACCATCTGGAGTCTCGCCAACTCATCGTCGTCCTGGTGTAGGTGTGAACGGGAGGGTACGCTCTCCTCTGCTGGCTAACAGGCAGGCTGGTGGATCTAGGATTCCCATCAGACCACAGTCAGCACAGAACTCAAGGCTTGGCTCTGGTTCATCATCATCATCATCAACTGATTCCTCTTCTTCCTCAAATGTGCCCAAGCCTGTTTTAACCTCAGATCGTGATGCTGGCAGTGGTACCACCGTGACGAAGACAGGGGGATTAATTGGCGGCAACTCTCAGTCCATATCGTCATCCTCAGCATCTTCATCCTCATCTAGAGACAGGATTTTGGGCCAAGGAGGTAGGACTCGCTATCCCATTGTCAGAGGAAAACCAACCAATGGAGGGCAACTCAAGCCTGGCAATGGAAATGGTAAAGTTAATTGCTGAAGTGCATATAATAAAAGATTTCTGCCACTGAAAAGTACAGAATCGAAGGTCAAAGGCTTTGCTTTTGCAAAAAGCTAAATGATACTGTAGATAATATGTCATTATTTAGTGACCACGTGTCTGTGCTTACAACATATAATCATTAGGTAAAAATGGACGACCAAATCTGACAGCAACAAATGAGAAAGAATCGTCCCCCTCTCATGGAACCAGCAAGGCCGTTGGTCAAAAGTTTATCACTGGACCTGATGGAACCAAATGGGTAACTATATTTTGTGAAAGACATGTTACCATAGTTTTGATCTTACATTTGGTAGAAGATTATTCATGAGTCATTGAGCTAAACCCTATACTTTTAAGGAATAGTTAAACTTTTTTTTTTACCCTTGCTTGGTATGAAACTTCTCATCTAACTCTTGACAACAAAATAAAGGAGTCAGTTTCTAAATCTAATTCTTGAACCTTTGATTAATCCTGGTAAAACGAAATTCTACAGATTAATTGTTCCAGTTCTAATAGTCAGGAGCAGGATTTTTCAAAATCTCACAGGTGTTCACATTTTACTTTTATAGATTTCCATACCGATTTAGCTAATCTTTTTATGTCCCTAGGTCATAGATTTGGAGCAGGGAGTTCTTATGAACCAGGACGGACAAGTTCTCCAGGACTCTCAGGGCAAACCCAAGAGAGTTGTGCTTGGAGAAGATGGACGCACGATTTTTGGTGATATGCTTTATTCTTACATGACATTTCAACATAAATTATCAGCTTGAACATGTGTAAAAGAAAATACGTTAATCATGATGATTATTAGCTTTCTGTTCAAGACAAAGTCAAGAATATTCCGTTTCCCCACTTCCTTGCTCCACTGACCACCAGACCTCATGGGCAGTCCTCTGGTAAATCAAGATGGTATGGCTCTGTTTGGCCACGGCAGAGATAGCCGGCCTGTGGTAAACCCCAAAGACAAGGTCCTCATGATTGGAGGGAAACCTGTTCTTGGCTTGGACCTTCCTCACCTCAGGACGACCACCGCCACCACCACCACTACCACTACCACCACCACCCTGGCTCCTACCACGACACCTGAACCCACCACAACTGAATGGTTCATAGAGGAGTCTACCACTGCACTACCATTCCCAACCTGTCCACCTGGAACCTTCTCCAAAACAGATGAATATGGGTATCCATTGCTTGACCCAGAGGGAATATTGGACTGTTATCCAGAAGGTGAGTCTTTGCGGGAGTACTTGAAGTTCATCATAACACACTGCGGTCAGCACTTCTTCAGCACTCAGCAAATATTGATCTAAATGCAGATTTTTTGCTCAAGGGATGAAACAAAATATTGCATGGCCCCAGTTTGCAATGTTACTTAGTACATAGCTTTTCCACAGAACATCAGTCAAGTTAAATGAAACGTTTTAGAGCCATAATAATGAACATAAATAAGTATGACTTCACTAAATCTCTCAGTTGATTTGTTTGTCATATCCATCTAGGCCAAGGCCACGAGTGTTTCCTGTCTATACCCACAGAGTCCTATAACTCTATAACTGTGTCTGTCATAACTGTGTGATCTGGTCAGTGTGTGTGTGTGTGTGTGTGTGTGTGTGTGTGTCTGTGAGTGTGTGTGTGTGTCTATGTGAGACCACAGGAATCACATGCAAGTTTCCACATCTGGGGCCTGGTTGTGGTCGGAGTACTGCTGGTTTAAACACACTTTGGGCTGTCAGTTGCACATTGCCATTAGCGTTATCACACAGAGACAATAAATGAAACATATTTACACACAGGCATAACTGAACAAATCATTTATATTATAGTTGTTACAACACACATGGTGGGCAACTTTAAAATAATTAATCATACCTCAGGGAACCTTTAACTGGTTTTGAAATAGTCTCAATCTAATACTGTTGCCTCTGACCTACATAAGCAAACAAGATCATCAGCAAGAAGATTGGCCACTTTATATATACTGTCGATATTCTTTGAGATCCAAAAATGATCAGCAGCAGATACTGATAACAATTTATGCTGGCCTTGTTAAAGTTCCCATGAAATGGCTAACATGGGCTATTTGCTTTGGCATAGTTACGTGTTTCCTGTAAAAACAGGCAGCAGCCAATAGCGCCGAATGTACATTACCCCCCTCTCATCCCCCAAACATCAAGTTGCTGACACTGACTCTTCATGGACTGGCAGCTTCCTGTGAACACAGTTGGACCAATTTGGTACAACACAGCTTCAGAGAAGTAGGAGGCTAATTTGACGAAAGGAATATAGTAGAATAGGTGGTATTCTGGCCAGGTTTTCTCCTGTTAACCTGGGGCTGAGTCAATTAGGACCATTACAGAGCTAACGGTAGTTACATGAAGCAGTTAACACTTACTTTAGCATCAAAACTACTCGTATCTGTGTACCAGGAAACTCCACCTTGATGCTGTAACTCACTTTGTCATTCTCCCTGGTCCAGAGGTGTTAGTGGAGAAGTTGCTGGTTATCCGTACTGTATGTTTGATAGCAGTTACTTAGTGACAAGTAAAGCTATCTGTTCAGAGTTTCTCAAGGCAGAGCAGCCTGAGGGAAAATTTTCCGCATAAAACATGACCCAGTTTTACTTAAATCACTGAATACATTTCAACAATACAATACAAGTTGTGTATTTCTACAAGTTATATAGTTCAGATTGATGTATTAGCTCATCGCGATGCATCATGCAAACTGCTGTGTTTAGAAAAAGACAAAATACAATCCAAAGTTTTTTTCTCACTGCGGCATCTCTGCACTGGACCATGTAAACCTCAAAACACAGTCCAGCAAATCAGAGAGCTGGAAAGATGTTTAGTGGTGAAGTCTGAAGACAGTGGGGACAATAGATGTTACAACACTTTTTTTCACTCAATCATTACACACTGGCTATATGTTCAGGTAGGATTGTGTATATATGGATGTGTGGGTGTAGACGTCTATGTGTTTATGTGTACGTGGTCATGTGAGATTGATGCTACAGCTTGTTCTACTTCTCTGACAGAGGAATCCTCAGGGATGGAAATGGACCACATGGTTACAGTGACCATGGTGCCTGATGCTTTAGCTCTTGAGAAAGGTATTGGCTGAGTTTGGCTTCAGACCGACCTACCGCCACTGGGCTGGGATGGACTCAACTGCACTATATGCTCTTTGTTTGTCGACTGTGTGCTGCACTTTGTTTATTGTCTGTTTATCTCTCAGTGGATCTCTCTGCTAGCTCTTCCTGTTTGCTTTGCCTGTGGTCCTCGCTTTGTTTCTCTTCTCGTATGTTTGTCTGGCTCGGTTTTGGTTCATTGCTGGGTTTATGGAAATTTTCCATTATGGCCTGTTTTTAATAACTTTTATTCCAAAAACGGAGCCCATAGTGCATGTGAACTGCATTACTAAGCTGAAGAGAATGCCCTGGCATATGTATTTACTATTCGTAACATTGTTTTGTAATACAATAGATGGAGACGGGCTTCAGCCAAACACTGAGTTTAATGAAAACTGCAGTGTTTGGTTGATGTGAGATTTTAACTATGTAGTTTCACTACAGGTGTTTAGATCTCTGAAGGAATCTGTTGCATGTGAGCAGTGTTCAACTTTTTTTTTCTTTCCTCTTTTGGTTTTGCTGGAAAAGACACATTGAGCGTCACAATATTTTCTTAGCATTTCCCTGCCATGGCTCAAAGCTGGTTGCATGTGTGTGGACCATGATGTAATGCCAAGGTCCACTGATGCGGCACAGAAAAAAAACTGATGAAAACTAATTGGATTTCACCCACCGAATCCCTTCACAGTTGTCAGCCTCGGAGAGTTGTGAACTAGTCATTGTCTTCAAACCCCCCTCCCATGGAAATTTGGGTCGCAAAACATTACATAAGAATGAAGCTTTGGGTGTTCCGGGGAAAAAGGGGCTTACACATCTGCCGACAATTAATTAAATCAGTTTGACACTCTTATTACATGGATCACGGTGCCAGTTACGAAGGATTAATGAAACAGAGCAGCGCGTTGTTGAGTCAGGATGTAAATAATATAAATCTGTTTAAATCAAAAGCTCACTGACACATGTGTTGTTGCCAGATGAGCTTTTTGTCCGGACCACCATGCCACCCACAACTACCACTACTGCCACCACCACTACCACAGAGATCCCTGCTCCAGTGCCAGAAACCAGACGCAACAACAAAGGCCCTTCATCAGAGTATGACCTCAGTGGGAAGAAGAGATTCACAGGTATTTAATGAAAGAAATAAGTGTATGTGTATTTGCTCCCATAAAGCCTAACAGAGTTTTTTGGGTTTTTTTGCCTAAACCTAGCCAAATAGTTTTTGTTTTCCTTACCCTAACCAAGTAGGGTAAGGTGTAAACCTAACCAAACCATGACCATTTTCTTACTGTTTGTCAGCATTCTTTATTTTGAAAGTGTAAACCAAAATTGTACATCACACAGTATTGGTAAATGCTAACTTGACCACAGAGCCCTTCGTGTCCAAATCTGATGCTAGAGGGGAAGGTAGAGGATCTTATTTTGAAGCTTGAGAAGCTTGAAGCTTTGAAGGCCACTGACCAATGTGCAGTATTTGATGAGTTCGGAGCGAGAACTTGTTGCTGGAAAAAGGCAGGCATTTAAAAAAAAAAACAAAAAAACACTTGGCTGGTGATTGGATGAATCATCTGTCCATCATGGGCAAACTTAACCAGTACTGGTTGGATCAGCTGGAGAGCACTACCACCTGTGAAGCCAGGTGTTAAATCAAACTCTTGCCAGGTGAGAGTGAAAACACAATATCCCTCCAGAAAAGCCTTCAGTGCCGTTCTTTGTTCTGCTCATTCAATGAAGAAATACTCTCAGGTTCTGATGTAACTGATGGTATAGCAGCGTCTATGCCAACCAACAGGGAAGAGGTGATAGGTGATCTTCCAGAGTTGAGCTTTGAGTTTGTCGTATAGCTCTAAGCTCAGATTTTAGCTTTTGATATCAAAATCCCATTTTGCATGAAGGATTGCTTTCCAAAATGGAACTTAACCTCCTCAGACATACCGTTTTATACTTTCAAGGGATGTATGAAAAAAAAGAAGCAGGAGATTAAAACTTTTTATAGGTTTCTATCAGTATATTTTAGTGCACATGCCAGAGAAAGACGCATATTATCTTCATCTGGCGTGCATGATAAATAGCATTATTGCTGAGAAAACCAAAGAGCATGACCGATTGAGCATGCCTGGCCTCTGGGTATACACTTTTCTTTGTGTGTGTCCTTGGTCATGAATTTGTGCTCAGGGTCTCTCAGCGCTGTAAATAATGGTAGGCTGATGGGAGTTCTGTTTTGTTTTGTGGCGGGGTTATACTGCCGAACCTCCTTCTTGGTTTCTTCAGCAATGACTCACAAGTATATGACCCTCTCAGACTTTACAGTAAGTGTCGGCCAAAGTAAAAGGACTACAGACGCTCATCCATATGATGTAGGTGTCACTGAAGATACAGTGGTGTTCAATGTAAGCTCAAACTACAAAGATCTCAACATCTAATTTGTGAAATCTACACATGAAAATATGAATTTATCACTTTGTGGAAAATGCTAGTAAGATTATCTGTAAAAAAAAATAAAAAAATAAAATGGATTCAAATCTGTTCCGTCCAACCGTAATTGGATCATAATAATAAAGTTCACTGAGGACACGTTGTTCAGAGTCTCCAGACTTGATCCCAGTAAACTTCGGCCCCCTGCTTTCTTTTTACTGATCCTGTGTGCTTATTTTGGCCTCTCTTTCGCCATCACCTCATCTGGTTGCACAAACAGACCACAATATTCTCCTGACAGAAATAAATACAACGTCTACTAGACTCCAACCCTCTAAAAACAACGAGATGTCAGAGGTCCTTTTAATATTGGCTTGTTTAACGACTGTATTTTCTTGTCATGATTCAGCTGTAAATAATTGTGAGGACACCATAACTACACACTTGTAGCAGCCTTTTACTCCACAGACAAAAAAATACTAAGTACTCATTGTATACTTTTTGAAAGTTTTTACAGTTAATCTAGTTGGAACAAAAGTATAAGGTATAAAAGTTATAGTATTATAAGTATATTTTCTTTTGAGACCATCTTTGCAAAACTAGCTATAATCCTTACCCTTCATTTTTCAATAGTAAGTTAGAGAAGCCATAGCCTTGTAATAGCTGAAATGACTTCTCCCTATGAGTATTAAAGGGAAAGCACAGTGATTTAATAAATAGATTGTATAAAAACAATGGTCACAATCAATGCCATGGAAGCTGAGATATCCTGACTTTTATTGGCCAGGATGGGTCAAGTTCCAAAAACACTGGATACTACTATTCCAATAGTGCAACTCAAGCCAAGATACACAACAAATGACTCATGAGTAATTTTTTCAGACTTGACAAAACTCCTTCCAGAGCCACAGTCAATTGAGTTTGACATATAAAAATTGGTGGAGTGTTTAGAATAAAGGGCAGATTCCGGTCAATCATTATCGTCCTGACTCTGGAAGTGAATGATCCTGTTGCTGGTGCGATGATATGGATAAAACCATGACTGATGGCCTTCCTTTCACTCATCGACAGATTCAGAGCAACTTGTCACTGTCATTTATGTTGATCTCTGTGAGAAACCTTTTAAAAGGGAAGATTTACGGCTGTGTCTTTATCAGCTCTAGACAGCACTATCGGTATCATCCGTTCCGGAGGCAAACAGCAGAACGATAACATGACTTACTCTGGACGCCATTTATCTCGGTAAACAACGAATGTCTCACAATCGCACACCTTTCATAGAGCCATCTGAAAGCTATTACTCTCTGTGAGATTGAAAAAAATGGCAGGAGGAGGAAAGCAGTGGAAATCATAAAAGTTAAGGGTGCTGACCTCAGCACTGAACGAAGGCTTTGCTGGCTCAATGCAGAGACATCCTCTTTCCTATTTATGAGTTTCAATATATTTTAGGTCCACTTCAGCAGCCTTTGCATGAACTGTCTGACAGAGACTTCCCCTTTGTCTCTTTATCTGTCCAGGCCAGGCATGTTTGGATGAATCTAGCCGGAGGCAGATGTGTGACAAAAAGTATTAACTAATAATTCTTTGCAGTTGTTTGAATCCGCTTTACAGGAAGATCCAGATGGATGGGGTTTGCCACATTGGACTAGAAAATGAGTACCAGCATGTTTGGACTATTAGGATGCTAATTTATGCCGTACCAGAGTGATATTAGAGATGACATTATGTGAACTGTCCTGATGCTGTTTTGAAGTGACATTCGATCACATCTGGCACACGCGCCAGTTTTCGTCAGTGTTTTTGGATTTGGTTATTTTTAAAAAAGCAGACGAAGACAGTGCGTTTCTGAGGGGAGGCACGTTTAGTGTTTAGCAAAGCAAAACATCTGGATCTTCTGTACAGATCCTGGACATGTGTATGCAGCCTTACAAGCACCCTGTGTATACACAGACACATAAATCTGCTCACCTTGACGACAGATCAAGTATTTCGGTGTATGAATGTGTAATATATAAGCCATATGCCTGCATATACACATACAGAAGGAGCTTGTAACAGCCTTAATCCGCTCAGCCTCACAGGCTGTGTTGATGTGAAGATATTGACACGCGTTAGACTCTTGGCCCGCGTGGTGGACCAATCATCTGGGGTGGTGGGAGCAACTCCAGGCTCCAGCGGCTCCCTCCAAATCCAAGTCAGCCAAGGAATTGTGGGATATCTGAAGTATTCACAGCTGTAGGTCCAGCTGGCATGTCCAGAGTCATTGAAAAGCAACAAAAAAAAGATGGATTGGGGAGGAGAGGAAATAAAGGAAAGATGGGGAATGGTCATCTGAGCGACCAAGCTTACTTTGGATTGCATGACCTGGAAAAGTAGTATCTATCAAATTTAGTTTTTTATTTTAAAATCTAAATAAATGAAGATAAAAACTTGAATTCAATCATCAGAACATTATGTAGTTCTTAACTTATTTTGCATCACATCTTCCTGTCATCAGCTCCCTATGTGGACTACATCCGGAAGGACCCGGGTGCTCCATGCTCCTTGACGGAGGCTCTGGAGTTTCTTCAGGTCGACGTCCTGGAAGACCTGATAGAGAAGGACAGCCTGGCAGCCAATCAGAAGCAACCGCCCAAAAACAAGCCTCATAACTTCACTGTGGTTGCTATGGAGGGCTGCCACTCGTTCATCATCCTGGACTGGGCCCGCCCACTGAAGGACGACATGGTGTCAGGTAAGAAATATTTGTCCTCAACTAAAATAGTTCTCAATTGTAAACAGTAGCAATATGATGGTGATGATAATATAATCATTTGGACATTTGGGAAACACTCTCCACCCACTTTGACTGCGTGAGCACCAAGCACCACCTCTCCTCGTCCCGCTGTAGTCCACTCTGTCACCATGGAGCACAGTCTGTCCATCAATGTAACATTTTGATCTGAGATGTTGTGGTGGAGACGGGTCCCTGTGGGCACAGCAGTTTCTTATTGCACGTTGTTTGGCAAGCCTGAGTCCTATTTGACCATGTTCTTTTCCTGAGACCGGACATTAGCCAGGGGCAGCCTTAAACCATGTTGGATGGGCATGGCTCTTTTTCTGACTCTTCCTTTCCTCCCCGGGGAAGTCCGGCTGGCCAGGATGGTCAAAACAGGTGGATGGATGGTTACAGACTTAATATCTGTACTGGTATTTGATTAGTAAATCTTTGTTATCATACTCAAAAAATATTTACTTTTAGGTCAATTAGCAGACGCTTTTGTCTCACATTTTTCTCACAAGAAAGAAACCGAAACATATCACCGGCGATAAAGTAAGAATGAAATAACAGAAACAATTTTCGAGCCCTCTTCTGAGCACCATTGCTGCTATCAATCAATATCAAATTTTGATATGTATGCGTGATATATATATGCAGGGGCCGTTGCAGTTAGCTGTGAATTGGAGCACTACTGGTGTTTTTTCGGCTGGATTAAGCTGACGGGATGAGTTGCTGACAGTCTGGCCTTTTGTGGTCCGCACAACTGGACCCACGAAATAGACATATAGATAGACTAGCTAGTTATACTGGCTAGATGCCCCTCTTTGTAGCTAACTAGCTTCCACAAACAGCGAGTTAGCCTAGCATGATTGATTCAACTTTCTGAATGCAATACAAACTTAAAATAACAATCCATCATGTGGAATATTGCAAAGGATAACATGTCTTAAATCGCTAACAGTAGACAACAAACTCTGCTCTCTCGTTGGCAGTTTTCATTCATAAAAAGACACAGGGCTAAAGCTTTCTCTCTAGAAGCTGAGACGCTGTTCCTTATAGAATAACATCAGTATATTCGCCTTCACATAGGAGGAAGCAATAAAGTTAGACTCAGATTCATCGTGTCAGCATTTCTTCAGCAGACTATTACTACATAAGATTGTGATTCGGTTTCATCACCCTTTCATCTGTTGTGATTTAAGGATGTGCCTTTAATATGTTACCAGCATCAACTCATGACTCAGATTTTAAGGACTCGCTCCAGAAGTTTATTGTGAATAAATCATGAAAAAACAGACTGCACTCATTCCCGGAGTTTCTCAGGGAAAAACCAAAGCTCCGTTGACCCGAGAAAGTGACACATGGAAAAAAAAGAGACTGAAGATAACAGCCGACTGCATGAGACGTGGTGGACTATCAGAGGGAGCAGTCTGGCCAGCCAGTGAGGCAGTGTGTTGTCTTTGGCAGTGAAACACAAGCTCCTGGTCACGCTGTGGGCTGGTCCGTACTCTGATGTGTAAAACAGATAGATGGTCCTTACTGTCACTGGTGTTTTCTTCCTCTCTTTCTTTCCATCTGTTTGTGTTTCCTCTCTGCTCACACACTATCTTGACAGTTCCTGTATAACTCTGCCCGCACATTTTTGCACCTGATCACAATTTTATTCCATTTCGCATACTTTCCCTGTGATTTTTGTTTATCTTGAGACCAGGTTGCATTCCAAAAATGAATTCATTTAGGTGCTGAGTGATAAATTGGCCTTAAACTTTTCGTTTCTTTTAACATTTTTGCACAAATTCCTTCATAATCTGAAATGCTGTTGTATCGCAAAGACATGTGCTGTAAATACAGCAGACATCTGATCCACGCACATATGCAGGTACAGTTCACACATGCAGATCCAATCACAACGCGCTGTTTTAGTTATCAGCGAGTGTTTGCACAGCCATGTCTTACGAGTTATGGGTCACGGCTCTCAAAACAAGCGGATGGAAACAGCTGCGGGCAAGTGGACTCAAGAGATGAAGGACATCAGAACCCAACTTCTGGTTCCATTTAGTCTGATTCACTGAGGAACTTCTTTGGGCAAAGCACAGACATTATTCACTGAGTATTTTAAGTGCTGCATTTGGCTTAAAGTACCAGCTTCTTAGGAAATGTTTAATACGTTTATATTTAAAGCTGGAAAAGATAGGGTACAGCAGCAGATGGTAAAGGCAACAGTCTAAATACTACTCTCTCTGTCAAACCATCAGTTAATGTAGAAAAAGAAGGAATGAAAAACCAAAAGCCAAAAAACAAAGTAGCAAGTATGTCCCTCCTCTCTTGTCAGCAGCCAGCTGTGTTGGTGCAGCTCCAGTAAAAGCTGAAACTCAGACTCAAAAAGTCCAATAGAAACAGTTGGTAGTTTGATGTACGCCGGAGCCGGACTCCATACTTTTGACATGAGTGATGACGAGCCACGTGACCTGAGGTTGCCTGCCGGATTCAAAGGATTAGTCTGCGTGACTGAGAAAGGAGAAGAAAACAGACAGTGATGCAGGCAGGTTGGAGGACAGTCAGCATCAATTATTGAAAATGCCAGGGCTGCAGTTTTTCCTCACAGATAAATATACATATGGAAGACCACCTACGCAAAAAAGAATTGAATTTTTGATACTTTTCAAGTCCAGAGTTGATAAAGAAAAAAAAGCTGCACTGGTTTTAGACGGGCTGGAGGGTGGATTTAGAGTTTTATTTCTCTTGGAAATTGGAAGTTGGAGCTTGTCAGACTTGAGTGGATCACATTCCACTAGAGAGCCAAAGTCAGGTCCCTTCCGGTGGACCACCATGAGAAAAAAATGTATGGTAGTTAATGGAGAAGGATAGATATTTTTTTGATTCCATTTGAATTGTGCTATGAACTACACATGTTTGTTAACTTAACAGCAAGATTTATTGTTAATATTTTCCCCATGCTGCATGTTATTGTTAGTGATGTATGTTGAGAGAGTCGATGTCGTTCATTGTTATGGTTTCATGCAAGACAAGATGCCTTTATGACAAACAGTGACCTTCTTGACTTGAAAATTGATGTTCTAAACTGGGAAGTCAAACATTTCAACGAATGTTGGCTATTTCCTTCTGTCTGTTGTTTGTGTGCTAAGCTAAGCTATATCTCCAGGTAGGAGCCTAGATTTACTATGTCAACATAGTCGAAGTTGGAGGTCGAAATTTCCTTCCTCCCTCCTCATTAGCAAAAACACTGGCCGAATGTAATAAAACTTAGGGCAAGTGCACACACTATTGAACCCTCAGTAGTGTCGCTTATCTAAACAAAATGGAGGGAAAACAAGACATGAAGGTAACAGTTGCCATTATACATTTTATTTTACGGCGCTTTTATATCCAGAAATGTATCTGAATGTTCCATTCACTAGCTTAAAACAAATACTGTAGTCTACAAATACATCTAACCATTCCACATGGTATCAGACAACTGTCCCCTCGGAGTAAATAGAAATCGTAGCAATTCAAGCTCGGAGTGGTCTCGAATGCAGCGTTACCTTACAGATATAAGACTGGTGTCAATTGCCTCAGCTGACTCTTGGCACAAAAAAAACAAGTCAAAGTCCCAAAATATCGAGTTAGTCTTTTAATGTTAAATCCCGTTTCACTTCAAAACTTGCTACAAACATATATCTGCTGGTAACTGCTACAGTACATCTATAATATCTGAACTGTATTTTGCATTGTTCCCTGCAGGCTACATGGTCCACAGTGCTTCATATGACGACGTCCTCAACAACAGATGGTCCTCTAGAGCCTCCAGTGGGACCCACCTGCCTGTGGAGAACCTCAAACCCAACTCTAGGTAACACATGGGCACCTGCTGTGTGTTTATTTTATTGTGTATGCATGCGTATTGTACATATGCTAGAAGAGAGGCTTAGTGATTTGCGGTCTCATCTCACACATGGCAGTCATAGAGGAAAAGAACCTGAACTTAGAGACAAAGGTTTGCTAAGTTGCCAGATCTCTTACCCTGATCTGCATGTCATGTTTAGTATCAGGTTGCTGCCTCGAGTGCAGGTGCCTGGCTGCGGCCCGAGACTGTTTATTTCCGTTTGGAAGTGTTTATATCATTATCCCATCATCGCATAATGCACAGAATATGCAGCTCGTCTGGATGTTTGTGTGTGACTTCATGTATGATTGCTCGTATGTGTGTTGGTCTTATGCCATGTTTATGTAGGAGTGCGTTGCCAATTGTGATATCAAACCAAGCTGACACTGATCGGAGCAGCGTGTGAGTTTGAAGCAAATCAGTCAGGCTCAATGGAGGCAGGTTTTGATCCACACCAAGATGTGACGCGCTGTCAAACTCTGTTGGGACGTTGGAAAATTCAGTGGAACGTAAATACAGCACGTTATCTAACACTTAAACACCAATACAGTCAGTTCAGTCTGTTTCAGCCATTAGAGCATGTTTCCACAACCTTGTCGTACTAGACAGTCACAGTTTTCAAAAGAAATGCATGGAAACAGCTCTTAGCACATGGACCCAAGGGAGGACGGGATTTCTTTCCATTAAACCTATTTCTTGTTCCATCTGTGCATGACGCAGTTTTCTTGTAAGTTGTAAGTTTGATTGATGCAGAGAAAGTTTAAAGCGCTTTAGCCTCTCAGCAGTTGTACAGTTTCAACAGTTTTACATTGGACTGATGGATCAAAATAGGCATGTCTATTTATTTATCATTTACTCAACTAGATTATATGGTCTAATTACATCAAACATGTGTGATGTTTATGCTTTAAAATCCAAATGATTGCATCAGTACTCTCTGATCCAGACCACAACAACCACCCTAGACCAGCATATGTTGTGTTTTGGCAATGGTCTAGGCTGGTTTTTCCAGTAGGGTAGCCTTAGAGGCTAACGTCAGCTAGCATACTACTGATGGCATTAAAGAAGCATTTTACCTCCAGTTCTTACTAAAGAATAGAACATCTGTGTTGACCACATCATCCCAATCATCCAGACTCATTTAACTAACTGCTTTTGTTTTTTTCCCATTGTCGCACCATGCTAATCTCCATTTTGTACTTTAGCCCTTAAAAGCTAAAGTAGCTAGTATACCGTTGATAGAAACTTAAAATCTCATTTCCAGTTCTCGCTTAAGAAAAGTAAACCCATTTTGACTGGGGCTGATATCAATGTTGTGTCCTAGCCTAGCCCCTGAAGCTAACGTTAGCTAGCATACCACTGTTGAGAAACGCATACAATCTCACCTCCAGTTCTTGTTGAATAATGAAAACCCGTGGTTACCCACTCATCCAGACTTGCATGTCACTGAAACTTCATAATTACAGAAAGTTGTTGAATGATGGTAATCTCCATTGTAGCCCTTCTGGCTAACATCAGCTAGCATACCACTGCCGATGGAAACTTAAAATATCAAGAAGGTAGCTGAATAAATGCATGACACAGAGGTGAAACTGCTAGCATGACACGTAAGTAATGAGTCAATCAAAGTCTTTATGGAAGTGTAAACTGTTAAGAGGCCACACACAGTTAGGATGAGCTGTAGTCATATACGTACAGGCTGTGTATATTAATCTGACACTTCATGGATCTGTTGTACAACTGAGATGTGGGATGAAGGTCATGTTTTTTCTTCTGTGTCATGTTACCAACCAGATACTGTCAAAGCTGTCTCGATGTGGCCGTTCCACATCTGGTGCTCCATAAAAATTTATTTATGCATTCTTTTTTAGCAAGTAATCTAACCATGGGAGAAAAACTGTTTCAGATGTGCGAGTGTATCAGGATCCAAACTTTGCTCTTGCCTGATATAAAAGCACAAATCTGTTTGAGGTGTTATGATAGGTGTCTCATTTTAGAGAATAGGAGGCCAAACACCTGCTGCCGAACACAAACAGAGGAGCTGTGTGCAAGGGGTAAAGTTTTCCAGGAGCCTACAAAGAGGGTTTCCCTCCCTGGCAACCAGTTTGTATCCACGATAGTGCCTCTTCTGTGGTTACGGTTCATCCCGGGATGGGTTATGGGACACTGTTGGCATTTCCCATGCTGCAGGCTCCTTCTGGTTGCCAGAAATACTGAGTTGCTATAGTCCTAAATACACACACATATGTACATACATGCATCTGAACAAATTTTGTTGGTTCTACAAGTTTTCCTGCTCTTGAGATGCAGTGAATTACAAATGTCTTATCCAGTTGGAGGATTTTAAACTTCGAAATTTCGACGTCTATTGAAATCCCTGCCATTGTTTAAAGGTCCAGTGCGCAGGATTGGGAAACAGCTATTGGTAGAAATTGAATATGATATTCATTCCTATTCCACAGAGTCTTCCTTGCTTCTATAGTAGCTCAGAATGGACAAACAAATAAAAACAAATCAAGCACTGGCTCTAGGGCTTGTACGTTTTTAGCAGCTACCATAGGGGAGGGTGAGGCGATAGCTGCTGCGTTTCTTGCAATCTGTAACCTCACCACTAGATGTCACTAAATCCTACACACCGGACCTTTGATCGACAAGCCAAAATGCAAAGTATTTCTTGATTCTGTTCTGTGTGATAACGTGTGCTGCCTTTCTTTACATTATCGTAAATCGATTTTGACATAGTAACTTGATGATATCACACTGGGCTCCAATTTTTTGGGTGTTTTAAAGACCCAAAAATGAACCCAGATATCACTAAGATTTGACTAGCTTAGCCTGCAGATGCAATTCCAGACACTTATCCTGTGTGCATGAAGACAATAAACTGACTAGTACCAGAAGTGTTGAGTTTATTTTCTTTTTATCCAAGATCCTTCATTGATTTGTTTGGAAAGAGGGTTCACTCTGGACAGATTTGAGAAACCAAACTTTGCAACTCTGTTTATTTCAGAATCTTCAAAGGACAGTTTATTTTGTTTGATTGTTTTCAAACTCTGAAATCTTTATATTGGTGCGAATCATTTGAATTTGCCCAATCCTCACCCGTAAACATCACCAAAATGAAGTCAAGCTGTTGTCGAAAGAAGTGGACTGGAAAATGCTAATGACAGTCGTCAGGGCATGAATACAATGATTTGTTGATCTTAACATAGCCAGATGTGATAGTCTAACAACTGCATAACCATCCGTGCTGACATTTTTTTTTTTTTTTTTTTTTAATCAAAACTCAAACCGAATCATGGATTTAGAGAATCGTGACACTCCCGATGGATATTCAGCTATGTTGTGAATTTGAGTCCTTGCTTCTTTCCCCTCTTCTTTTCAAACGTAAACTTTATGAGTGTCAATAAATGTCTGAATAGTTTTCGGTTAATAATCGACTTGTACAAGGTGAATTTGAGCCTGTCGTGCGGGGTTATCACGTAGATCTCCTTCCAAAGATAAAACAAGAAGAGCAAAGCTCTAAATAAATTTTCAAATTGCTAGGCTTGGCTTGATGAAGCATTTTGTGGTCTCTCCTCTTTTTTTATATTCTGGCACACATTTTCTTTTTACTATTTTTTTACCCTCTCCAATTTCTTCCTTCATTACATCACCTCTCTGCAGCTGCCTTGCTCTCTCTCGTCTCCTTTCTCCCTCTCTGTTGATATATATTCTGGTCACTGTTGTCACGTGGCTGTGGTGATTGGTTCCAGGCCTCGTGGCGGTACGTGGTGAAAGTTTTTGGCTGGGAATCGACAGACCGTGAACTTACTGTATGTGACCTTGCAGACTTGGCGGAAAGCGCAAACACATCTACAGTGGAAACATTTGCAGACTCTCAAAGCTGTCACTCACTGCTGTTGTTTTTGATGTGATAGGATTTAATAATTCCTCCAACGCCTGGAGACAAGGTGAGCTCACTGCTCTGCTCTGTCAAGAAAAGCTAATGAGCTCGCAGTGACAAATTTCTCTTCCGAGGCCTCTCCTGCCATTTATCCACTCCCTCTCACCGTACATGTATCCCTGTGCTTTACTTTTTCCACCTTCCTCCTGTTTTCTGTCTTTCATCCTTATCCTTTCCTCCTATCTGTTAATCTCCACGTGTCTAGATGTCTCGTTTTTCCCTCAGCACCCTTCCTCCACTCCCCGCCCCCCCTTCTCCCTTCAACACGAGCCAAATAGCCATTTTATTGTGCTGCGCTCACTTTGGATTCATATCAATAGAAAACAGACTACTCCTAAATCAGGCTGACTGAAGCATGCCCAGTCATCTGCTATGGTCATTAACATTTTCCGCACCTTCATCGGGTCACAACAACACTGGCGGGATGACACTTCAACGGCTGAATCTCTCATTAAATCCTCTCGCTGTGGTTTGTTTTCGTTCAGGTACTACTTCAAGGTGCAGGCCAAGAATGTGTTTGGTTTGGGACCCATCAGCGAGACGCTCACCTATGTCACCGAATCAGGTGCGTATCCTGTCAGCGCCTGCGAAGATAAACTCTAGGACGCCCCATTAACTGCAGTTCGACCCTCAGTCGAGCTTTTTTTTTTTCTGCTGTTCTGCAGTATGCAGGCACTTAAAGAAAATGTCCTGGTGATTTTATTGCAATGCAAGATATTCAAATGCAAAACCATCCCTGCGGTAGAAGCAGACTACCAGATGTACACCGCGTTAAGGGAATTATGCGCCATTCATTCTAAAAATCAGGTGAACCCATTATGCAGTCTGTGTGTATTTCCCCCCCTCGTGACACGATCGCATTCTTTCTTTCTTTCAGACGATCCTCTTCTCATCGAACGGCCGCCTGGTAAGTCAAGGCAGCGACAACACCCCTCTAATTCGACGAGCCATGTCCTGCCGAAGCTCTCTAAAAAGAGAGAGACGTCCATCGGTGAAACAACATGAGAGGATTTCCACTCTTCAACCACTCCAACCAGTGGCAGTCCTTTGATTGCTACTGTGTATAGGCAAAGGATTTAGACGACTGGCAGAGAGACATCACTCTCGCCACGTTTCCTCCCAAAGTATTTGAGTCCCAGCAGCTACTTTTCAAGGAGCTTAAAGGTTCCCTCAGCCCTTCAGCCAGCGCAGTTTTTACACGTCATTTTTTACATGACTCTTGCTCAGCAAGGCCTTGACTTGTATGCTTTCTTTGTAACTCTGTGTCAATGTTTTGTAGCTCAGTGAACAAAAGTAAATCATCACAACACCTAGGTTAAGTTATAAACTGAATTTGGTAGCATGTATAAAACACATGTCGTCCGGCTGCCTTTAATATCGGACCATATAAACAACAACACATACTTTAATTATCTGTATCTCCTCCTCTTCTCTGTTCCTTAGGTGGGGAACCGATCTGGGTTCCCTTCACCTTCAAGTATAACCCAGCCCACAGCACCTGTAAGGGCAGCCAGTACGTCAAGCGGACGTGGTACCGGAAGTTCGTCGGTGTGGTTCTGTGCAACTCGCTGCGATACAAGATCTTCATGGGAGATGGCCTCAGAGGTAACGCATGACGTCGCCTTACATGACTTATTTTTGGAGATAATCAACCATCCATTATTGAAAATATCCTCATTCTTATACCCAATTCCCCTTTTTACCTCCACAGAGCCATTTTACAGTATAGGAGACACGTTCGGCCAGGGAGAGGACCACTGCCAGTTTGTGGACTCCTACAGGGACGGGAGGACCGGCCCGGCATACCTCTCAAATGCTCTGCCCTCAGCACAAGGTAAACAGGAACACATTGTACACACATTGATTGTTTGTGGCCGTGACATTTAGACCAATCCCATTATCATTTTTTCCATGTGATCCCGCTCCCGGTGTCCACCAGCTGTGTTGATCTTGTCAATGCTGAATACAGATGCAGGAAAACATTTAAAGGAATACTTGTTAAAGGACCCACCAGCGTCTTAGACCAAATCTCACATGCTTTCCATTACTGCAGACCATGTTCCTAGTTCTAACATAACTTCTTAGCAATTTTGGTTTCAGGTCATCTCATTACATAATGACATTACTTGCTTGAGATAATTGAACCACCAAAGTGAACGTTATTTACTCGTAAATGGCAGCTTTTTAAGCCAAATGTGGTTTATGTAGCTGAGACTTGGAGGTGCTGTGAAAACCTCACCCTTGTTGGTGTTTTCAACGACCAAGATGTCGGCTGTTTAACAGCAACCTTTTTAAATTCTAGCATTTGCTAACTCTTCACCTCCTGAGTTTGATTTCCCAGAACCAGCAGTGAATGCATTTCTTTGAGTTTGGCTTGCATTTAATGGTTAAAGATGACCAGATTCTATACATTTCCTATTGTAAACAAATCCCGCAAGAAGACCACAAGTTATGATGTGCTCACTCATTCATCGCACTCAGTGTCATACGCACTGGTTCCCACTGAAGATAGGTACAGTGGGGTTAAAGAGACCACGAGTCAGAATTTTTGTTTGGCATTTGTTTCAAATGTGGTTCTTTCTTTTTTTATAATGATGAACAGAAGCTTGGTAGATTGAGTGAGGAGCTGAGAAACGTTTCATGAATTTCAGAATGGCCTTGTGCTCGGTATGTCCCCATTTTGCTGTAATGACAGCATCCACTCAAGCTGGCATGGAAAAACCTGATGACTCACGTTGTTCCAGCAACAGATTTATGTACATCTGTTGCCATTAAATGTCATTCGGCCAATTATGTCACTTTAAATGCGATGTGAGATCAACTTTAAAAGAACTTGACATGAAAGGCATTGATTACATTCAGCCACAGCCTCCCCCTTCTATCGCATTCACGTCACAACGCGGCCGTCGTTCAAATCGTCTGCCCCTCAAGTGGTAGCTGGTCTGTTGCTAACCTAGCGAATTTTGATGCTGTTAACACTAGATAACAATTGCTAACATTAATGGTGCTAAGACTAGCTAGCTAAAATTGGGGCAGTGTAGTGTGCTGGGCGCTTACCGTTGAAATTAGCTATTATTTTCCCCACCAACTGACAACTACCAAGACTCTTGATCTAATCAAACACAGGTACCACATGATTTGTCATACTATTGGCTCACAAACCCTGTTAGAAGTTGGAAACAGCTGACAGAATTGTAATACCAATGTAAATAAATCAATCATTTGGGACCAGAACATTTTATAAACTATTAATACCATCCATTTTTTAATGCATTCATTTTTTAAATCACTAATTCCATAAAACAGCTGGGAACTGTAGGTAATGGAAATGGACGAGTAGGAAATGGACAAGTGCAATTGTTCAGGCCAATTTTTAGCTGCAGATTAACACAAATTTGGTGCCTTCCAGTATTTACAACAGCTGGAGGGTATTTATTTGAAATAATCTATGGTGCCCAATACCCATTATTATGGCTCATTGAAGTGTTTTTAATTGTCTTTCGATGAGAAGTCTGCAGAGGAATGAACGAGTGTTTGGCTCTCACACAGACAAAACGTGTCAGCATGATGAAGTCATTATGTTGTCATGGGATTTAGCGATGAAGAAAATAATGCAGAACATCACGAACCTCATCAACAAAGCTGTAAGAGGATCTTGAAAACAAATTGTCATTAAGAATCAAGGAGAGAAATAACTGAATGGTTGCGAACGCGTGCTGAATGATGATTATATCCAGATTCGCTCAAGCGTCCTGATTAATTTCCTTGAATGGCTATTGACTGCTTGCATTTGTTCTTTTTCAGGATTTTATCGTGCATACAGACAGGAGCCAGTCACATTTGGAGTCATCGGCCGGCGCACGCCCCATCCATTCGTCGGCTGGTATGAATGCGGGGTACCAATCCCCGGGAAGTGGTAACAAAGGAGGAGGAGGAGACGTTGTTACCGAGGGCAACCCTTCCGCATCCTGCTGCAGGCGCTTACCGTCACTGGTCCTGCCCTTAAAAAGAGACTTTTGCCTGCCACGATGAAAAGAAAGACACCACTACGATTTTATTACAGCTTTACAGAAAGAGAATATAGTACTTTAAAACAACTCAGTGTATATCATTACCATGCACTTTTTATACAAAGCAGTCTGTATATGAGGGGATAAAAGAAGCATGTGTGCGCTAGCTTAGTTTCACTCTTGTCCTTACCAAAAGTGTCCTTACCAACTATACGAGAGACCGGTCCTCACCCAGTGTTATTTATCTCATCAGGAATGCACACACATGGTCAAACTTTTGACATTGGACCAAAGCACATGCTACAAAGCAAAACTGTAAGAATGGACACTTAAGGAGTTGTATAGGTCTGTTAATTTTCAGTTGTGAGATTTGTATTTCATAATGTAACGGCTTCCGACAGCTGCATTTTGTTTGTTTATTTGTGTGTTTAAACCATCATACTGTTTGGGGTTTTTTTTTTTTACACCCTTTTGGTATCCCCCGGAATTCATTAAAAGTTACTGTGTAAGTTTTGTATGTAATATGGACAAAGAATAAAATAACCAAATATTTGCTCAGGAACTGTGGGAGATTGAATAAAGGTGCTATGGAAACCACAGCAATCCAAAAACATGAATCATATCATATTCTTCTGCCACTGCCACATTCTTCTTGAGCAAAAAAAAAAAAAAAGCCTCCGCACACGTGATCCAGATCCACTTCATCAACCTAATGGAAGGTCTGAGTAACCGAGAACATTTTGGTTCAGCCAGTTGGAACAGCAACTGTTAAAAGCCAATGAAAAGTCAAAAACACCATATCGTGGATGGAAGCAGGTGAGAGGAGAGAGTGAGACAAAAGGCCATGAGTAAATGTGGGCAAAGCCATCAGCCCACGTGCAGACTATTAACACGCTGCCCCATAAATATTCAAGTTGGAGTTGCAAGGCACATTTTTACACATTCATTTGATTTGTGGGAAGCTACTATGCACATTTACTCAAATACTGTTTTTAAGTAAAGAAATTAATCTTTTTTTTTATTACAGCTTGCAGCTTGGTGTTGGTGCTTAATGGGTGGGGGTAGCTGGTTATACAGTGAGCAGTATACTAGTATACAGTTGCATATATGGAGTAAAGTACAAGTACCTAACATCTGTTCTTTAAAACAGTGCTTCAGTAAATCCACTGTACTCACTTTGGTGAGAACACCTCCGTAACTTAAGCAGGACTTTGAATGCAAGGCTTTGACTCTCACTCTCGGCTCTCTTCGAAACAGGACTCACACCTGCTGTGTTACATTTGGAGAGGCATATTGCACACATTTGCAAAACCAATCATCATTTGAATCATTTGAGACCGCATATTAATCCAATTACCCTGTGGACTTGTAAGAATTATTCTCGTAACATTTATAAATTGAGATAAAACATCTGTCACGGGGGAGAAGATTTTTATATTTCATGCCTTAATCCACTTATGAAGCTCAGATTTCACTGTGCTGTTTGAACTCAAGTTATAGTCCATCTGTGTAATGTGACTGATTGAAAAAAAAAAAAGAGGAAAAACTTGTGATCATAAGTGGGTCAGTGCCTCAATAAACCAGGTGGAAAATATTTTGCGAATGAGACTTTATGGAATGGAGAAGTTTATTTTGCATTTTTTGCCAATTACACATTACTCCAGTTATGAGATTTTACGATTAATTTTCCCCCATGAGATTGATTACTTTTCCTCAGGAGCCTAACAGCAGAACCAGTGTTGCCCTTGTCTGACAGTGATTACAACAGTCAGCTTTGAGTCGGTGAATGAAATTGATGGCATCCAGTAGCAGCCAGGCTACTTGTTTTCAACACATACTGCAAAACTCTTGACACGCAGCAAAACGTATCACTCTTATTAATCCCCATCAGCCCTCCCGGAATGGAACAAAATCTTTACACGCAAGAGCCGAGAGACTTTATCATTGTGCTGTACATTTGTCACTGCAACACCTAATTATTGACTGATATTCAAGCCAAAAAGGGCATTACATTTGTTCTCAGTACAATAAATAAAGACGTAGAAAACTTGTAATCCTGGAAATCTATGGAAAATTACACTTAAAGGCCTGTCCAAGTCCAGCCCAGAGTAACCTCAAAGCTGTTATTGAACCTTTTGGATCACAGGCATGGTTTGGGGCTCTTTGGAAGGTGAAAAAAATGACCCATTGTATGACCTCAAAATACCCCTGGTTGAGAGAAACAGGGGCAAAAACTTTACACCAACTTTGTGTATATACAATGGTCAAAACCAAGTGCTTTGATGGAAAAAACAGCCTATTCAATGAGCAAAGCACATAATACTACAGAAACTTGCATAATTTCCAAGTTCATGTCTTTAAAAACCTGCAATAAACTATATATTACTGGATTTAAGAGCTCAGTGGCTCCATCATGCATCAGTCATCTGGAGACTGGAGTGTAAGTGGCTCAGGAGAGAGAAGAAAGAAGAGTGAGTTGGTTACCTGTTTACATGATTAATGATTTGCTGTTGTAGGCTCTAGGACGGGCATAGATACTCCTATACTATCAATCTTCTTACAGATGAAATTATGCAAAAATATCAGCGATCACAGTTTGTTTTTTCTATCTTGTCACATTTAATCATGGCATACTGTGTTTTGACTGAGTATGTGGCTAAGAGAGGACAGTTTGATGCATTACTGAAACATCCAACACTTTACTGGTGTGCTGGCAAAACTTTGCAAATGCTAGTTTGTTAGCTTGTTTGTTAACCTGTTTGTTTGTTGATTGTGCCTCGCAGATGTGGTCCTATTTGAAACTTTACGAATTAGAATCAAAGCTTTTCTAATGATGCATGCGATGACTTTGCTGTACACTTAAACTGAGCCGTTTGCCTATTAGCCTACTTGTGTTTGTTAAGTTTGGCAAACTAGCCGGACAGCCCCTTAAACTGTGCGGAGTAGCAAAGGTCTAACCTGCAGTCTCTTATCTGAGCAGCACATGCAGTAGTTTGTTGAGGTTGGCTCCGATGTGCTCCGGTAGTGAGATTTAAAAGACATCAAATGCAGAGGGAGTGCTCAGAGGGCATGAAATATTTCCCTGGGCGTTGATGGGAAGATAATGATTGTTTTTGGAGTAATAGCTGACCAATTTGTCAACACCGTGTAGAGGGTGGTTGTCACATTTCAAGCATATTTTCCAGGTACACTGTGTGTGGATGAAAGCCTCTGCTGCCATGTGGTGTCAGTGAGTGATGAGTCACTCCAAAAGTCCCAAAATATTTTCGTTGGCTGCAGGCTGCGGTACCATTTGACCCGAGCAGAGAATAATGATATGTAATGCAAAGTACCACGGGGAACCTCGTCCTGCTCAGAGATTTACGATGGACATACACAAACATAAGATGCTTCGTGCTTGAGAGGAACAAAAGAAGATAGTTTAAAAAAAGAGAAACGAAAGTTAAAATATGAGACAGAAGGACAAACACACTTGATGAACACATGTACATAAAGGCTACCACATCTGCTACAGATGTTAGAGAGGATCAAGTCATCGGGCCCTTTTCTACTTTCGACTCATATGTGTGCGTGTGTGTCCCAGTCTGAAAAAAATGATGACTTCTGTCAGGGGGGAAAGAAAAATAGATAAACTATAACCAATACAATGAGAGGACGCAGAGCTGCAAGCAGGAAAACAGGAACGCGGTCCAAGTCTTTAACTCCTGCTTCCCCCAAGGCGTTGCTTTCTTGGAAAGACCTGAAACACATGCAGCATTCAGAGCATGTGATGCTCAAACTCCCTAATTGGGGCATTTTAACAGCATTTTTCATCATGATAAAATAAAAACCAGTGCTTCAAACAAGAGCTCTGATCTTGTGAAACTTAAACCAATCCTCATGAAAAATGATTTTGATTGTTACATACAATCCTGGCGAAAGAGGCTTTTGTTTTCGGTACGTGCAGGTCATCTTATTTCGTTTTGATCGACTAACCCCCAGAGAAAATGTCTCTCTGTTATGGTATGCTTCTCCACATCTAGCTTGGCTACTTCTGGACTGTGCCTGTTGGTGATTTTCTGCTTTGAGTGATGTAGTGGGAGATATTTGAAATTATGGGGGGGGGATGAGGAGTGATAAAGAGAGGCAGCTGCACAAAACTAAACTCAACCAGACAATGATATCATTTGTAGAACATTTAACCTATAGCTTCAACTAGCTGCTCTGGCTTGGCCCCCCACAAAAAAAAACTAGAACATAGAGTGTTTTCTCAGCATAGACTTTGATGTAGGGAAGTGGTTAGCTTTCTAGCAGGGGTTTTTAATGATGTCAACATTTAACTCAACACAGCCTGCTCATAAAGTCCTCAGATAATTAAAAATGAACGAGGAGCTAACAGAAAACTGGCCACAATGTCGCAAAAGAGTCGAACGGTTGCAATCTGCACAAGATAGAATTCGGTTGTCATCGCTTCGTGCTTTTCCCGCAAGTGGAAGTCAAAATGTCCGCTGTAAAAAACGGCTCATTGCTAGCGACGGCAGACATTTGGACGGTCAGACTGAGCGAAAGCTGCCCTGAAGGATCTGCATCTTCCAGCAGGCCAGGCAAGTTTCAATCGCATCTGCCAATGATAGACATCCATACATTTAGCAGCAAGTAGCATGTCAGCTGAGCGGTCACTGCCAGTTAGGTAAACGCACTGATACAAAACTATTGATTAAAGGGAAGGAATTATTGTACTCTACACTTAAACCGGCCCCTGTTTGGCTTAAATTACTGTAGCTCCAAGAGGAGTGTATTGAGCCACATTCTTTATTTCTAAGTTCTCTGAACATATTACTGTTTTCTGCGCATGATAAAAGCATGAAATTCATTTTCCCACATTTACAAAAACTCTCCTGAAAAAGCTGGTCATCAGAGTACTTGATTATGGCTGCGGCTCTGCTCCTCAGGGAATCTTAACTGATGAGAGAATATTTAATGCAACATTCACATCATATATGCAATCCTTTAAGTGGAGTCTGCCCTCATCAGCCTGGGTGGTCCCGGCTGGTCCTCCGCACCAAAGGAATAGACAAGAGCTGGCTCACAAAATGTAGAATCCCCCGATGTTGTCGGGGGTTTTTTTGCTTTTCATTAAGAATTTACTTTGTCATTCTTCAGCATCGAGCTTGGGATCAAGCGTTGGATCGCGATTGGCTGCGTCTGTTTTGATCGAGGAGTGCAGCCAAAGGGTGATTTGAGAAAGACAGAGGGAGAGATTCGTCACCATCACCAAATCAAACACCGTGTACACATGCACACAAACACGCGCAAACACACACACATGAACCCTGCCTTTAAAACGGGTCCAAAGATGTTGAAATTTCACATATTTTCATCCAAGCTAACACCATGACATCCAGCCGCAATGACACGGCTCTAAAACATCACATGTCAGCTATTTTTCAGCGTGTGTGAGATTGTCTGTAATAGTTTTCAGTCTGTGCACAGAGCAAACTGCAGATCCTTCATATAATAAAAAAAAAAAAAAGGCAAAAGGCCACGGTTGCTTGATTGAGTCCAGGCCCAGCTGACTTTCCACACGAGGATCTTACGTTATAAATTCAGCTACTTTTAAAGGCCAGTAATCTCCTCCTGGATTTATTGTAGTTATTTCGAAAAGGCTAATTTCCATACATTCAAATATTGCACAAAATTGCCTAATTACAGGAACATTAAAAACTCATAACTAAAAATGTGTAGCTGTGAAAGAATGCAGGTCTTCTTAACTGTTTTCCATGCTGCTTTTTTTTTTTTTTTTCTTTTTTTGTTTCTTTTTGATAGAAGTGGGTCACGCTATTTGGGCTGGAAAAAGTTAGACTTCATTCTGGAGAGCTGAAATCATCGCAAGGAGAATCAGTTGGAGGCCGAAAAGAGAGAAAAAAAAAAACAAATTGTGAGAAACAGTCACAATCAGGAATATTACAAGCAATGTCGGGTTGTATTCCTGCTGTTTGTGCACAGAAACATATAGGTCAGTGATACTTGATGGACTGTGAATGTGTTGTCTGTTTGTTGGACCCGTTTTCCTGCATCCCCTTCTCCCCTCTTTGACAATGTTCTCCCACTGATGAAGTTTTTGTTGTAATTGTAAAAAAAAAAAAAAAAAAGATGTTGAAATGCACTCGCTACTGATTAAATCATTCAATCAGTCTACTTCCTGTTCACCTGTGTTCCGTTTCCCTCCTGCGTTCCTGTGGTCCCGCCCACACCTGTCTCACATCAGCCTCATCAGCAGCGCATGGCTCCCAGCCCCTCCAACTTCATCCCATCTCCTTATTAGTTCAGTTTGTATTCAAGCCTGTGTTGTTCTCTCCCTCTTTGTTGTTATCACACCGTTCCTGTTGTCAGTCCTGTTTTTCATCTATGTGCTCCCTCCCTGTGTTCCTTGTGGTTTCCCAGTTTGTCCCTTCGTTCTTGCATGACTTTTAAATTTCCCTTAGCCTGCCTGTCTGTTGCCAGTTTTTGTCCCCTGCCATTTTATTGTTTGCACTTTTGGACTTTTGGATTTTGTACCTCAGCTCGTTAAAGCTACCTCGTTTTTTCTTTACGATTTGCCTCCCTGAGGGTCTCGCATTCGGGTCCTTTCTGTGGCACTGCGACAGATTGTTTATGAAACCCAATCTGCACACGCAAGCCACATGCAACATACAATTTCGACCCATTTGTCAGCACAACCTGGCAACCCGCAGGCACTTGGGGCCTGTGCGCAGCTGCTCTCGCCGTTGTCGAAATGTCGGGGAGTTGTGTCAAACAGTGATTTTCTGCCAAAAACTGATTGTATCGGCCAGTTTATTCACGTCAACAGTTGCTTTTATCTGTATCAAACAGCCGAAATGACTTCACGTCTGTGGTAATAGCGATGGTATGCCTTTATGAAACTTTAATGCTTCTTGTGACCGAATAATCGCAGTTGTGTCCAAAGAAGTGTATACCGTAATCAAGCATGAATTTAAAATAACATTTTGAAAAAAGTATTTATGGTGGACGATATCCTTTCGGCATGGCGTTCCACCTCAGAAAAAAAAGAGAACTCTGGGAGCTATCTGGGCCTTTAGCTGCTAAATGCTCCACAGTCTTCTCCAACTAGTTGCTTACTTTATCTGCCTGCAGTTCGGAGCTTGACGAGTAGCGCACTGTGAGTTTACGAGCGCTTTCTTTCGCCGAAAGTGCTGGATTCCGATGCCGATGAGAGCAGTGAGAGTGAACCAAAGCGCTAACTTGTGGGCTGTGAAACCAAAACAATGCGCTGGAAGGCATCAAAACGTTCTGAATGGCTGAGGGGAACTACATAGCGAGAGGGTGGCGACTCTCCATGGGTTGGCCTAATAACAGCTCTCTCACATTATTCACTGCTTTGTTATTTTATCCTAAAATTATTGATTAGAGCCACCGCAGAGCAATGATCCTATGAAAGTGATTTAAAGCTGCACTGGGAATATTGCAGGACATTACATAACACGCGTTGGGGAAGTTTTCTGTGGGATCGAGAACAAACAGACAGCTGAATTAAAATGTTTCAGGGTTGAGGTTTCCCTTTTTGTGAGTAAAAGGGGGCTTTTATTTGTCTGCGATGGCTGATTTAGGTGCATAATTCACTGTTTAGTCATTGAGTTTGGTCACAGGACCTGTTCCGGCACGGACCAGCTGGAGACGCTCCAGTTCAAAAGAGTAGACTCAGCAAATTCAGTTTCAGCGAAGCTACGAGAGTCTGCAGAACAAAAACAGCACCAGCAGAACAATCATTCATGGCCTGTTTTATTGATTCAAAATGTAGTATGTGGTTAGCAGATCACCGGCATGTATTCAAAAGCTTTCATTTCTTCCTGTATGCTGTATTTTTTCTCTTACAGTCCAGATAAAACATGTTAAAGAGTTCAATTTCTGGTAGAATATTTATGTGTCGAGTCCAAACATCAGCTGTCTCGCTGATAACGAAATGGATTCTGTCACTCTCTGCTGCTGCTTTTGGTTTAATACTACTCATGATGGACACGGAGGTTATAAGGTCCTCAGAAAATACAGTCCTGAGGTTTCAGCTCCTGTAAGCATATATATATAAAATGTTACATGTATTGGAAGAGAAACCGAACTGGCAGGAGAGAGGTATATGCAGAGATTCAAGGGGGAATATCGTTTATCCTTGGCAGTATCGGTTGGAAATGACATGACCGGATAGCACAAACAGGAGCCATAAACAACCGAGTGGACAGAGAAAGTGTCCCGTCCCGTCTTCTGATAAAAAAAAAAAAAAAAAAAAGATTATGAAATAAAAGATCTGGGAGTTCTCAAATGCTCAGAGACATAATATTTACCGAACTCCAGGATGACATAACAGGCAGTCTGCAGTGACAGAGACTTGGTTGTTTTGCTCTCAGTTCACTGTTCTTTTAACGGGGTTTGGATGAAAAGTTGAAGCTGTTTTCTATTTTTTTTTTTTTTTTTTTTTTGCTCGCTGCTCTGAGCTCATTGTAAAAAGTCAGTTATGAACTCAGCCTGCTGAGCCTCTGCAATTATATCATTCTTTTGGCACGCGCAAAGGTCATAAACCTCACAAACTCTGTGGGGGGAATTGAGAGGTCAGCCTAAAGGAGTCTAAAAACATCATTATTGTCATTTCAGATTATCAGTGGTTAGACATGTTATCTTTCTCTTAAAGAAAAAGTGAACGTCTGCCCCAATGTCTTATTTCCTATAGCAGGAGGTGCAGGAGGGAGGGGAACGGCATGGTGACGGGGGGCTTAGAAATCGGAGACGCACTATTCGTGTCATGAAATGCTGTGGAAGTCTTTAAAACTCAGCTCCCGTTGCCCAGGAAATGTCGCCAACATTCATTCAGCGTGCCTGCTTTGAAAAAAGTACACACACACTCTGATATAAAAGACCTGTTGTTTTCAGACACACACACACTCACACACACGCACAAAGCACGCCCCAAATAAAGGCAGTAATTCAAGGAAAACGAATTTCCAGGTAATCAGGTCAAGCTGAGCGAGAGCGCCGCAGCATATCCCAATTCTGTCAACGGCTAAACTCATTTATTGACGTGGATGTCTAAAATTACTTAACGGGATGGAAACAGACCTGGAAAAGCGGAGGAGATTTCAGACGTCGTTAACTCCGGGAGAGTGGGGTATTTTCTTACACTTAAGCCCTGACGCTGATTGCTACTGACCTTCCTCTGTGGCTGTGTGAGGTCTGAGGGTGCGCCGAGCTTCTCCCAGGGGCCATTATCTGCACCGGCATGCGCGCCGCTCGTAAACAACCGCACTTGTGTCAACACACAGCACACATGCGCACCTTCATGACACTTCATCTTCCTGCTCGATTATTTGAGTAAATCCTCCCTGATCCGCTGGCTCCGAGATAATGCTCTCTTTAATTGGCCCATAAACCACAAAGATGGGATTTGGACTCATGGGTTATTGTTCCCGTGGCTTTGGCTTGTTGGATAACCAAACCACCATGACATTCTATCTCATATGGTCAGCTAAGACAGAACGGATAAAAAGGCAGTGGAAGAAAATGCCCTTTTGGATGACCATAAGGTGGATAAAACATGATCAAGTGTCCTCTAGGGTGTCCCTCCAGGGGGGAAAACGTCATTAAGTGCAGTCTAGGGTGCCCTCTTTTGCTCCTCACCGGCCTGATTTTCCCTCCACACCTGCACCGCATCTCCTTCCTCAGTCTAGCACTGCTCCCAGTGTTTTTTTCCCCCTGGCCTGTTCCTCCTGTTTTACCACACGTCGCCCTCACCTGTGTTTCTCCTCCTCTCTCCATCTGTACCTTGATATCTTAGTTTGTATTTGAATCAAGTCTTTAGTTCTGTCTTTGTTGAGTCATCTGTGGTGTTTCCCCCCGATGGTGCAGTTGTGTTTGTCCGTTCCTGCGGTGATCTTGAATAAAACTTCACCCTGCCTGCCGTCTCTGCTCCAGCGTGGCAAATCACGCTCGACGGCCGGAAACTCTCAACAAAATATGTTACACTATGTTAGTTGAAGCAACATTATTTTCAGAATCATGTCCGTCCAGTGGGTACTTTGATCAGTGCTCATGTATGTCACCCTGGTGAAGAGGAGGCTGTGTGGAGCCACTTTGTCCTCCTGGATCCACATATATTCACATATTTTTAACAATTACTTGTTTGCTGAAGTTTCTTCTCTTTTTACCTGCTTAAGGTTTACTTTGGGTAAGTTTTTCCTTATCTGAATCAAGAGTCTCAGGACAGAGATTTATGGTATCTGAGAGCGTGGCACCAGTGGCACACCCAAGATAAAACAACGGTAACTGTATAGATAATTGTACAGAATTTTTATGCAACATAAGAGGGCTTAGATATAAAAGTGTTTCCCCATAAGGTGGGTTTAAAAACAAGTGTATTTTTGTGAGTGAAAGTTGAGCCAACATCAGACTAGGTTTACATCCACATTTCTGATACTGCACTCATCTGGCACTGTGCTCCTGATCTTGGGCACGGCCACAAACCTTTGGATTAAAGCTCATTAAATCACCTCCACTGCTCTTGTCAAATGCCAAGTTGCTCAAATGTTCTATTACTTCATTATTATCCTCCACCTCTGCAGCAGATACAAATACCTCATCGGAAAAGTCCATGCCAGTGGCAGCCGAGGCCAAGAGCGGCTCTCCCTGATAATCAAAACACAACGCTGGCAGGGGGAGCAACCTTTGACAAGTTTATTGTTTTGGAAGTCATTTTTCTCCATGTTAACTCACCAAAACAGTGGACTCCATTGTTGGGTTCAAAGACATGATATCATCTTAATCAGCAAGGTTAATATTTACGCTGCCCGAACATGACTTTATCCCTCCAAAACACTTCACCATCTCATTATGATTGTGTGCAAAAGGAGGCGGGGGCAGATGTGTCAGGGAAAGCTACTGTACTGCTTATTTTAGTCTTTACACATTCACACCAGGGAGACAAACATCGTCAGTTATGTAGTTCAACATTTTGGAAAAATGTTCCCTTTCTTGCTAAGAGTTTGACAGCACTATCATATATATTCGTTAGGCTAAGTAGCCTATGATGCGAGAGCCAGGGGATGGTAAGCTTAGCTTAACATAAAGTCTGGAAGAATAGGGAAAACAGCTGGCCTGGAACACAGCAGAACGATATTTGATACACTTGTCAGAGGACAAATGGCCGCCATTGTATATGCACAAATCTGAGGTCAGAGATTCAAACACAAGAATAATTTGGTTTCCTTGTTCCTCCTCAGATGAGAAAGATAATGAGACATTGTTCCAGGCAGCTCTCCCTTCCTCTGCTGTGATCATTGTTCAGAAATCCCCACTGAGTTGGTAGAAGCCAACACTTTAAAGTGCTAGACTTACCAAAAGATATCATTTTTTTATGCCAATGATTTAAAAAAAAAAAAAAAAAAAAAAAAAAAGCACAAGGCTGTTTTGGTGCGTCGCTGCAGGTGTCGATGAGAAGATAAAATGAAAAAAACGAGAAATTCAGTTTGAAGGCTGATCGGACGCCAAGACACTGCTTCACTCCTCTGATGATGGATTTTGCTGCTCTGGAAAGTTTGGAGGCAATTATCATCTTCTGGACACAGTATGACTGAAATAACAGTAGAATAAATCCCTTCACACCTTTTACGTAGTCAGAATTGGTCGCCGCTTTCCACCTGCTGGCCAAAGAGCCTTCTCTTTTTACCTCTGCGGGACATTCCGCCCCGCTGCACCAACACAGCTGTCTGAATGAGGAGGTTGTCTTTCGTTTAAAGCAGTAGTAATGACTCATGTCTAAGCTAAGGACTGTAGCCCACTGTGAAACCGGTGCTAAAACTTTCACAACTATCACATTAAGTAATTTGACGGGATATTCAAACTCGAAACTTTGAATTTTGTGCGCGGTATGACAGCGTGGAGTCGACAGAATAGGCTGAATTGTAAACACACAATAAAATGAGGCACGGCTGGCAGTTGCATAACATAAAGCAGACATGTCTCTGCATGCGAGCATGGTATGGAAACTGTTTTGGTTTATTATGTCTCTCTCTGTCTCTCTCCCTCTCTCTCAGCTCATTTATTGACCTGAGAAAATCTGACGAGTTGACTTTATTCCTCTTCGCCCGTGTGCCAGATGAAGGTGGAATATGTGCGTTATGTTTTTGGAATTCATCCCCACATGTGTCCTCTGTCATCCGTCAAAGTCGATCAGCCTCGGCCCCGACGTCGGAGGGGGAAAAAACAGTTGTTCCGTATGATTATTAGTGTTTGTTTGAACCTGCGAGGAAAAAACCACACAGGTGGACCAGGACAGCTCGGATGGTGAGTGAGTCAACCCCCCAAAAGGCGCGTTAAGCCGACCCTGACGTGTCGAAGCTTGTCCGTGTGTGTCCATGCCAACTTAAAGCAAATGTTAAAAAGTGTTTGTCAAATTGTGACCACCTCTAGCCTTGATCCTGTTGAAATCTACTTTTTTTTTTTTTTTTTTCTCTGACACATGCATCAGTTTTCCATGACTCTTTTATGCTCTCTCCCACCCTGTCTGACTTCTCCGGGGTCGTAAATGTTACGCCCTTCTGCCAGCGGCCGAGGGAACAGACAGACAACAACACATAAAAACAATCTGGATAACAGAGAGACGTAACCGGTCTGGTCCTTGGGCTCATGATCGACGTTGTTACTGATCAATTAACTGCCATTTGAAAGCACTTTGGGTACACGATTTATTTATACAGAGAGGGACGCTAGCAGATGTGGAATAAACAGAAACACAAGCTCTTCCGTGTGTGTGCGAGGCACATGCTGCTCACACGCCTGCGAGCAGAGCAAACACAAGCAGCGGGACACAAGTGCGATGCATGAGCACAAACATGTTTACAATCGACCCGGCGAGCGGAGGCGATGCTCGGCCCAAACACACCATGGTAGTCTCATGTCTTTTGAATCTGAATCTGGGGATTGGAGATATGCTTTGCTCTACGCCCTTCTTGGCAAATGGGCGACACCACTAAATCTGGATTTAAAAAAAGAAATATTAAAAAAAAATATCACATCTTGAAAAGCCATCTCGTGTGAAGGGGTCATACATGGAAATATTCTGTACGCAATTTCCCCAGTGACGCTTCCAAGGCAATATTTTACTTAATCTATTATTAATCACTCTGCATTAAAAAACATCCTAGACGAGGGAGCCAGGAGATGTTGTGAAAGAGCCGGCCCGACTCTTCTCTGGCTGATTGGCCCAGTCCCACGGCTCTGGATGGAAAAGTCTCATCACAACGGGAGCTGCCTGGGTCGGCTGGCTGGCCAGCTGAGGCGAGACGGCGGCCAACAAAACGGAAGCACACGGAGGGGACGAGGGGAGAACAACGTAGGATGTTTATGGAGGTCGAGGGTGCGACCTCACAGTGCGAGGTCTCATGCTGTACGTATATGTCTGAATGTTTTCATTGACAGCGGGGAAGGCAACTCCAGCAGTGCTCAACATTCTTATGGTAACATTGGATCAAAAGACTCAGTGTGACATTATATGGGTGACAAAACAACAGCGAATTATCACCTGACCCTGTGAATTCTCTGGGCCCGACAGAGCATGTGTCTGTCATCTCACTGTTTTGTCTTTATAGACTCAGTTTTACTGTTTGGGTTCACTCTCACCTCTTCTAACCTCGACGCTCAGCAAAAAGAAGTTCAACAAAACCACTTTGAACTACCTGCCCAGCACCAAACGGCAAATTTAGAGACTATTTGATGGACGTTTGACAGATGATGAGCCAGATGTTTCTCTCAGAAGACAGTAGAAAACCAAAAACAGAGCAGAGGGGTGTGAATACTGGACTTAAGAATATCGGGATGGCAGATACTACAAATGAGTGCTAATGTTTCCAGTGTCTACTAGATGTGTTCAAGACAGTTAAAGTATTTATAGCTTCATGAGGTAATATTTTTTGGTGATGTATTTACTAAAGCATTCATGGAAAAAACAATGGAAAATAAGGAAACAAAAATGTCTCCACGCGGCTTGTTTAGTGTAATCCAAGTCTACCAAATACCCGGGGCGCGCAATATTGCTTGAAGCAATGCTAAAATGCTAAGCTGCGGTGGAGATTCTGGCTCACCAAATAATGTAACAATCCTCATCTATTTCACTTTTCTGGGGGAATGCTGCGACACTGTTTTGCTGTGAAGCTCCTGAAAAGTTTCGTGGGCTGAGAAACTTTGCAAGACTTTCCATCGGCGTTGGGGTGAGTAGATGATGACTGAATTTTCCTTTTTGAGTGAACTTGTCCTTTAAAGTTTCAGACAAATCCTGCTGATGTTCGTGAACACTTGACTTTTCTTCCACTGCCCCCTGGTCAGATTAAATGCCGCAGCAGCGACATACCTCCACATCTACAAGCTACACTGGCACAGATGTTGGTTCAGAAACTCTTGAACCCCAGGCAAAGAATTCAGATGACTTTACTGACCGGGTTTGCTCTCAACTCCACGTACTGTGGACCAGAATCATTTTTGAAATGTATGATCTTTGTGAATACGCTGACCTTTCACCTCGCGTCATCACCTGGTTCTTCTGCCCACAGTCTTTTGGCAGCTTTAGCCATCTAACAGTCCAAACGAAAAGCATTACAGCCTCAAAGAGAAGCTTGCTCGGCTCCTGCTGAAATTAAGCCGGGGTGACAGAGTAATTATTTTGTCATTACCGTCTGAAGTGGAGCAACTGGAGCGGGGACGAGGTCTGCCTTGTGCTGCTAATTATGCATTAAATAGCCGAGCTGTTGTGTTGACAATGAGCAGCTCTTCCACAGCTGGGGAGTTACTATTGTGCGGATGTTTATAAGGACCGTCAAATCGAATGCATCGCTGAGCATGATTAGTTTTGTGTGTGTGTGCGTGCGTGTGTGTGTGAAAGTGTCTCTTCATTCAAATGCATCTGAATGGATGAAGATGTGTTTACCATGTAGATTCAGTCATCAACGATATGTTCACATGTGTTGATCATAACCCCTGCAGACTGCCGAGGCCCCGCATTGTGCCCCAGTTGGTAAAAAAAAAAAAGTGCTGCAGATGTGTGTGGATGAGGTCACTCACGTGCAGCCTTAAAGACTTACACTGATGCCGAATGGCCTCACATGGATGGAGAAGCAGAACAGGGAGGAGGGGGGAGAGGAGAGAAACAGACAGCATGTGTCTCGGGCCAGAGACTGAATTACTTGTTAGCTAAATCTGTCCCGCCTTAATGAGACATTGTCATCAAAGTGGAAGATTTCAGCTCGCAGGAAATGAGGGATGTCCTGGAAATTTGTCTCTCAAACACTGACATTAATCAGCATGTTTGCTTTGAATCGGGCGACGGATGCGGAGAAGACACTTTATCCAGAATCGTGAAAGGAGAAGTGGAAGGACGAGAGGAGGAACAGGCCGAGACTTGGAGTAAAATAAATGTGGTGGGAGTTAAATGAACAAGAGGAATCAGTGCAGCCAAAGAGGCTGTATCAAGAGAGGGAATGGCAGTGAAAAAAGAGGGTGAGTGTGAAATTAGCTGGGACAGCAGGAAGAATGCTTTGAGGCCTTTTTTTTTTTTTTTCTTAGACTTCCTACCAGACTACTGGTTGGACTGCCAATAATGCATCTGTTTCCGAACACAGCAGTGACTATGGAAAAACCCCTGGCAGGAAGAATCTCCAATCGCACAAACACACACATCAGGACACAAACACTTTCAATCTACCTTCACTGTATCTATACTTAGATCTCTTCTTTAATTTACTCTAACATTGACCTTTGCCCCCTCCAGGCTTGCCCCTTTATGTCAGTTAGTTTTATCTCTACCTCATCTGACGCCACATCCTCTCTGGCCTCCAGTACCATTATTCCTTCCTTACCCACAAGCTACCAACACTTCACGCCACATTTGAGGGTTTTAACCATGTTGGTTCTTGTTACAAAGCTGCAGTCTAGACTTATTAACAAACGCTGGACCCTCTGCTCTGTTATTAAGTCACCATTTCAAACTGGATTCAGACCTGCGAGGGCCTAGAGCAGGTGAAACAAGACGAGGAAGGGAAATGAGTTAAAAGGCTTCCAAATGTTTCCCCTCAGACTTAAAACTCCCATAGAAACCGTGTCTTTTCTTGTCTTCAAACTCTGAGGACAGGAAGTGAAAAATATACCACTGCGACACTGGATGTGGCTTCTGACCTAAAGCCTTTTTTTTTTCATCCTCTCTTTTCAAAATACCTTCTGTTGTGACCGAGTCACTTTTTCCATGCTGGTTTCTGCTCCTAGTTTTCCATGTGGAGATGTGTTTAGACAGACAATGAAATATAACAGAGCAGAATGATGAATGGATTTCTGATGGATTCTTGCAAAAATACAGATGACTGTCTCTTCTGTCCAGCATGACCTCATTATGCATGACATATGAGGTCCGCTGAGAGCTGTTTTCAGATTAAAATAGCATGCGATGATTACTGAACCCCACTACATGTCAGATAATGAGCGTGGAAGGTTTCTCAGTCATCCGGGACATTGCATGTCAGAGGCAACGGGACTTCCTGTTTGATCTTGATGATGACTCAGCAATCACCACTCATCGGGTTGTGACTTTTTGGGCAGAGCATTGGAGCACCATTTTAACTGCAGCAAAACATTTTCAGGCAAACTGAAACACTTAAAAAGCAGGTTTTAAAAATATTTTTCATCAGTAATTGCTGTAATTATGCTTTTTTTTTTTTTTTTTTTTTTTTTACAGTGTATGATAAATGAATTAGTTTGTATGGCATGTTTGTGTCCGTACATGTCAAAAAAACCAAAGTGAGATAAAAAGCGTCCCTTCCTAAAGAAAATGAAGGGCTTAAAAATAAAAGCACAAAGTGTTGGACAGTCATTATGGTGTTGCGGTGAATGCAACTGGTTGTACACTTGAATGGAAACAGGTCTGTGAAGATGGATTGATGGTTTGATGGATGGATGTTATTTTAGGAAGGCTCATCAGCATCCACGTGGAATAAAAATGGTATTTAGTTACTTGGAGTCATTGTTAACTAACTTACAATAAGTCTCAACTCACTTTATATGCTCAGTTCTCCTTCATGCACATCTGCCAAAGGCCCTGTTTTCCAGACAGTGTGTTATAAGCAGATTCTTCTTCATTCCACCTCCCTATGAAGAAAAATATCTTCTGCTGCTGCTGCTGCTGCTGCTAACACAGCCAGCTTTCCACAGTGTTGGTAAAGGTTAAGAGGGAAAAACTGCTGACACAGCTGAGTGCGTTGGCATATACTGAACTACTAATAGAATTTATGTCTTGTTCAGCCTCATGTGAGCTCACGAACGTGCAACTTTGATCTATTATTGGTCAAGTTCAAACACGAAACATTGCACACCCATTTTTTTGGTTTGTTACACTCGCAGGCTTGATGGAGAGTTGTTTGGTTGTGTTGTCTTGTATGTCACATACAAGTGTGAAGAAGATTCAAGATAAATGTCAGCTCACATTTTACACTTTATTAAGTTTATATTCTCTGGATGTGTGTTAGATTTATTATCGTTATTATCAAACAAGAATTAAAGCTAGACTGATAAATCGACTGCGATTATATTTTGGCCGATATGACTTTGTTGCATAACGATATTGCTGTATATCTCAGCTAATAAATAACAAGAAAGTGCAGAGCGATAAGGTCAAAGATATCTCTGAGGCAGTACTGGTGGAAACAGTATCTTCATTATGTCAAGGAGAGAACTCTGGAGCCTTGTTTTTCACGCATTTTTCATCTCCGCACAAATCCAGATTACAGTACGCTGGAAAACACATTTCAGGGATCGTTTTCAAAACAGTTTGTGTCAAAAGAATCCCAATTAGACAAGATAAAAACTTAAAACAGGTATTTTATGCCAAACCACGAGGCTTTGATAACCCTAAACCTAAACAGATCATAAGCACCGTGTTGTTATTGGGGTCATTATTTTGATCCACAAAATCCGTCTCGTCCACAGATAATCAGATCTGTTCGCCGGTCACGGTCACCTTGTAAAGACAGTGTTACTGATTAGATACGGCCATCTTGTTTTTCTTTGATCTTTCTTGGCTCGCAGCGTTCTGTCCCTCATGCTTCACTCTTCACTGGACTTCAACCAAAGACTTCATGAACATCGGGCGATTTTCCAAGAGGTCATCCGAAAGATATCAATACTACTGGAGCCAAGAGGATGTCAGGGTTGCTCTATACATAATCACACTGAAACAGATTTACTGTTACCACGCTGTACAGAGCCAAGGAGGAGATATGTGAAATAATCAACACAATGCTGTCTTTATCTGATAGATATCTCCGACACTTATCAATAATTCATAGTTTCCTCTATGCTTTCCCGATGAAAGACACCACAGAAACTGCCTTTCTCCTGTCTGTCACCAGCAGCCACCTTTGTGGATACCTGGAGCTGAAGGAGGAGTGATGCTTTTATGTGTTTGTGAAAGTTCTTGCTCGTACGAGGCCACCAGGAAAGGCTGATGTGTTTTCTTGCTTGAATCCAGTGGGAGCACTGTGGAGCAGGCAGACAGGAAGTCGAGTCTGCTGCACATGAAGGTCTGAAAGTCTCCTCCACTCTGACATCCTGAGTGGCCAGCCAAAGAGGACCCGCTGAGTGCTGACTCTCAGCAAAAAAAAAAAAAGAGAGAGAGAGAAGACGGCCAATTTTTGACAGCAACACTTGATTAAATCCAGGGGGATTATTGAATTAAAACCCGTGGCTTTTAATTGCCAGGACGGAGAAGGCAGCTTCAGAAATGATGGATATGGAAAAAGGGAAAATACAGGCAGAGGAAATCATTTCCAAACAACTTTCAAACAATGTGTCAGAGTTAAAGTGTTTCACTTCTGAGCTTCAAGCACTGCTCCTGTATCACAGATTTGTAGGCCTGTAAAATGTACCATGAAACAATGCAGATCTGGGTTTTATGAGGATAAATGAGTTCGAATGTTGTTCATTTCATGGAAAGAAGGATCTCTTGTCTGGAGTTTTTTTTGTTCCTGCATGAGCTCGATTTGGCAACGACGAGAGCATTTCATTTTTAAAAAGAAAAGCCAGTGATATCCATGTGGATTTGTCAAGCTTGGATCAATCCCACATAAACCTAAATGACCCCGGGCCTGCGGTGATTTATTGCACTCTGCTGCCTAAACGATGTCCACAAGCCTTTAGACTCACTGGTGCAAGTGACTATTACGTAACCGAGAGGAATTAACCAGATACGGTCACACCCTCTCGGCTAAAACAAGCTTTTTCTCTCCTTTTTCTTGAAAGAGGAGAATTTCACGCAGAGAGATTTTCCAGGAGAAGAAATGTTCATGCACAGATGAAACACGATCGGTGGCAGAGGGTAGCAAGTCATAGGGAGCTGATGAAATATACTGTATTCGTCTTTACTTTATTCAGGCTCTTGAGGATGCTTCGCTGTCTGTCCGGTCTTCTCAGCCATCCTGACGAATCAATTACCCTGTCAGGCTGAGGTATCAAAGCTTCCCACAGAACCCTCCCGCCTCAGACCCACTGAGAGGTTTTGGTTCCTGGCTCCCAGCGCCTGGTGAAGAGCTCCCTCTCCAAAGCACTCAAGACTCGGGCTCGGACCCAAACGGGTGCCCTGAATTTTAGCTCCGTCACCAATTGCTGCCAGGAACAACGGACGGCAAATGCTGGAAAGTTTTACCTCCTTAATGTTGACACTTCACTTTTTCGAATAGCTTTCCAGTCCAAATGGGACAACGGCGGCTTGTGTAGGGCACACAGCACAAGCAAGCCACGTCGGGCAACAATGTGGGAGAGCTCTGCAGGCGTGGGATATCGTCTGGAGCCTGGGAACGTGCTGACAAAGCTCCAAGGGTTAGGGAGACAGACGAGATTAAAGATTTGGACCTCAGTTCAGGAAAGAGTCACAGGACAAGTATGCATAGCTTATCAGATTTGCCTAGAGGTGAATGAGAGGTATCGATCTTTCATGGCAGGTGTGAATGCTGCGGGGGGTTCACAACGTTTTCTGTCCACCGTACAGCTCTTTCAGACACCTCATCGTGTTCCAGATGTGTTCACCTGAATGACTTTTAGACTGGATGTTATTTCAGACTATTGGTTAGGCGGAGGTAGAATTGTAACGATAACTTTGCATTCAATCAAATTTTCAATATTTAGGTAACTGAGTGTCAGGGTTGTTTTAATGACTGATCTATCTGATTTATCCTTCTAATAGGCTAGTAATGTCCAATACTATAAGTTAACATGTTTTAACCATTTATCCATTGCCTTTGGCCAGTTATTCAAACGGATTACCCATTAGCTACTCTAACTATCAGTTAATTTCAGCTATAATCATTTAATCATTTACCTTTAGCCAAGTGACCATTTCTCTATTTGGTTACTCTAATTTAAATATTTTATTTATTAGCTTGATCTCCTGAGCTCTCCTGAGTTGATTATTTAAACTGACCATCCTTTAGCTACTTAGCAAACTATCCAGCACTTTAAGCTAAAATCAATATCTTGCTACTTTGACCATTATCTATTACTTTTAGCTAATTATTTGAACTGACAATCTATTAGCTACTTAGCTAATTATCTAGTATTTTTAGGTACACTCATTTACATTTAGCTAACTGGCCTGGCTACTTTTAGCCTTTCCACCATTAATCATTACCAATACATATCCATTAGCCTAGCCTACTTTTAGCTTAACCAATTCATGAGTTAACCTTTGCTGACCATTTAGGCTATCTACTAGGCTATTTCAGCTTTTTCATCATTTACTCATAAGTTTTAGCAAGGTATTTCAACCATTTATCCATTATAATTGATTAGCTATTTGAACTGTTTAGCTAGGCTCTATCACTCTAATCCATCTGCTGGACTTTGAACAGTTTGGCTTCTCCACTTGCCTGTTCATAGTCATCAATCTCATTTTGCAGCATGTAGTTTTCCAAAGTTACAGGTGACTATACTATACGGTTAAGTTGTTTTTGTAATTTCTTAAATCACAACTAAAATGTTTTAAATTTGTTGAGCTATTCCGCATTTAGTGCACCTCCACAAATGCAGTGGGCCTTGTATCTGTATCTGGTATCTGCTGTAGTTGCCGCTTTCATCCAAACATCTGTTCATAAGTCTGTCAGTTCCTCTACACTTTTTCTCTGCTCAAAAAATGATAACAATGAATACCGTATATTTTTGTTGTGATCGTGTCAGTTGCTTTCTCACTCTTGGCAACCTAACATTAGTCTCTGAAAATTTGAACAACATTACCATTGTTGTGCAAGAACATAAAACCCTCTGTGTGCGGTAATACCGAGTTTGAATCAGTAAAGAATACAGTACGTGATGGGCACGCACCTTCACCACTTATGCCCAGACAATGACAAATAAGGATGTGAAACAAAGCCACATGTGAGCCTCACTGCATGCTTGTCTGCGCCCACTGAGAAACCGCACCAACAGCGGAGCTTGTATTTCCCAAAGTGTGTGCATCTGTGTGTGTGTGTGTGTGTGTGTGTGTGTGTGTGTGTGTGTGTGTGTGTGTTTGAGGGAAGCTCAAGAAAACAGCCTTCTGTGTTGCAACTGAAAGTTAACCTGACTCACCACCAGATGGTTTCGCAAGGTCAATTCAAAGTTCTTTCTGAGACTGATCGGCATGTGTTTAAACATCTTCTTGGCTATCAGCACATGCATGTCCCAAAGGTCCTATCGGAAGGAGTCTGAAAATGGGAGAAGCCACAGAGTTGAGTGTACGTTTCACTTTCAGCTCTTTTTACAGAGCTTTTAGTGGCAGTTTTAAGGAAAAAGCGCTAACCGAGAGAAAAAAGGGAGTGGAGAGAAAAAGAAGGACAGATTTCAGAGGAATTAAGCTCAGTGACTGAGACATTTCCCCAATATTTTCCTCTCTTCACTTCCAGAGGTTAAAGAAACTCTATCCCGAGTGAATTCCTTCTTTTTTTTTTTACGACTTGTGGAAGAGGGAAATAATTTTTGGCACACCCAAACTTTAACGGAGCAAAAGTAGGCCACATTTAGACAAACCATCATCTTATAAACGGGGAGACTTCTGTTTTTAAACCCTGGAAATGTCTCCCAAATGAAACTCAAGTCTGCGTGCCAGTATTTATGGTTCTGATAAATGGAAGCAGTTCTTTGTTGCTCACTCCAAAAAGCAGCTTGAAGTCAGTTGTTATTAGTTTGTCTGTTCCCACAGGCAGGCTTCCTGCTGCAGCTGGTTCCTGCCACATCATAATAGTTTGATATACCGTGTATATATAACTCCCAAAAGGTGCGCAGGTCAGATTTAACAATAGTTAACCATGTTAAGATGGAGTCAAACTGCACCAATATGTAATAATTCACTGCATGACATGTTTTCATTTTTTGACTCAGCCAGTTACTTCATTCAATTAGCCGACTCTGGCCAAAATGTTACATAATTAATAGAACCAAAAATGTTGCCGATTCCAGTCTCATGATTTGGAGTCTGGTCACCACGTGCTTGAACTCGCCATGTCCACTAAAAAACCACTTCACCTCCACATCGTGACACCACCTAAAGGAAAAGGGCGAGATCTCTGGAATGCGTTTTGCCCACTGGCAAACTGGTCGGTCCTAATCGCTGACAGGAAGAGCGGAGTCACTTGGATGACAGGAGATTAGCCAGCTGGAAGCCATTTGTACAGTCGAAGTGAAGTTGTCATTGATATTATTTTGATAGACACCCCTCTTTTTTGACAAACTTATGAGTCACACAGTGTCTTATTAAATCATCAAGCAATAAAATGTAGCTTCTTGGAGAGAGATTGTTGATTGTTGAGTCACCTCTCCAGGTCTGACTCAAGCTGTCAACCCGAGCTGTGTCAATGTTTGAAGTTCTGTGGATGAAGACCAATAAAGTGTCTTGGTCCTGGAAGTTAGATTGTGTTTTGTTGCTTTAAATTCTGTTGTGGGTTCCATGGATGGATGAAGAGACCTATTAACTGTTACTTCTTTGAGTTATACACAAACATATAACTCACATACAGGCATGATTTAAATACACTGGATTTGTGCAAAGAAAAATGTGAGCATTCAGCCCAGCCAACCAGGGACATCTACAGCACGAAACCTTGGGAAACACTGCCCTCTTCTGGTAATACTATGAAGAAGAAAAGCGAATCATGCAGTGTACACTTTACCTGTGGTCAGTAACTTTATGAAGTAATCTTTAGATTGGACTGAGGCCAACCTGGCCATGTTTTAGAAAGGCAGGAAAACAAATGCTGATAACCATCATGCAGCGATAAATACGATGATTGCTGATAATTACAGTCCTGGAGAGAGCTCTCTGAGGAGGACTGCTTTCTTGTTTGCGAAATACCCTACATGCCTCACCAAATTTGGTAAAAGCTTGCTTATCTTCAACATGCAACCAAAAACAATGTTTTTTAATATAGAGGTTGCGTGGCCTGAGTTAAGCTGTCAATAACAGTGAACCGATCTTTATCGTCATCGTTATCATCCACTTACGGTAAGTAAAAAGAAGCCTCGTCATCCTTCTCTGACATGAATAACTGTGGACGCTAACTTTAAAACACATTCTAGATGACTGTCATACACACACAGAAATAGAAAAACGAAGCACCAACAATCAAGTTTTTATAATTGAAATTCTATAATTTTATTATAATACATCAAACATGGACTGCAATAACATTGTCGGATTTTGGCGTGAGTTATTCTGACAAAGAAAAGCCCACTGAATATGCATTCCGTTATCTGATACCTAGTTCACATGTACGGCAGACAGTGTTTGGGTTTGTTTAACAGAAGTCAGCCTTGGTGTAAAGGGAGGCCTATTTGTGCGTTGAAAAAGTCTTGGGGTTGGGAACCAACCTGAGATAAAATGAACTTGCAAATAATTTTGAGATGCTTCAACCTGTGTGTGTGTGTGTGTGTGTGTGTGTGTGTGTGTGTGTGTGTCTAGGGCATTATGTTTGCCATAATCTGCACCAATATATAGGAAGTATATTAACAACAATCAACTTTGAAGCAGATGATCATCTGAGAACTTAATGCAAGGTCAACCTGAACATTATTTGCAACTACCATTTGATCTAGGTCAAGGTGGAAGAAGTTGTGGGAGATATCCGAGGATTAGATTCTACTTTTTGGCGGTCTGGAGACGCTCGCTCACATTCTCCCAGCTGATGACATTCCAAATAGCCTTCACATAGTCTGGACGCACATTTTTGTACTGAAGGTAGTAGGCGTGCTCCCATACATCGATACCAAGGAGGGGGATGAGACCTGAGGGCCAAAGAGAGGAAACAATTACCGTGATGGCTCTATTTCCTATGCAACACTGACAAAAGAATGTATGAGCATAACATAACTGATGCACTGTGGAAAGACAGTCAAATCTGTTGTCGACTGACCTGTAGATCCCTGCAGGGGATCCTGGTTTGCACAAGCAGCGATACGAAGTCTTCCACTCTCTTTCTCGTAGCCCAGCCAGCCCCAGCCCGAACCCTGCACTGCCACTGTGGCAGCAGACATCTTCTCCTTCATCTTCTGGAAGGAGCCAAAGTCCCGCTTGATGGCCTCCATCAACTCCCCTGCAGGAAGAGACACAGACAAGCTAGACATAAGCTAGACATTAAAAGCGAGAAACAAAATCAGAAAGCATTTTCAGCCAAGTTTGAAAATGTATTTTTTGAGCAAGTATTTTTATTTCTCCTAATCTTTTTGCAATAAATAATACTACTAATAATCTTTGAGGAAAGCAATACAATATTGTGGATGCAAAGGGCATCTTTCAGCACTAAGGGGCAGAATGGCACATCATATTTTCTGCCCAACTGATGACTGTAAGTCTAATATTTCCTCTTTCTGAACTTTGGTTTTGAATAGGAAAATCCTCACAACATCTTGAACTTTATCTTACTGGATACTTTGCGAGCTACTCATTCACTTGTCTGAGCTTTCTCACAGGGAATGGCTGTCTTTATTTTATATTGGTGGCTTATGATGAGCTTAAAGCTTAACAGAGCTACAGAGACAGCTGTTCACTCACATTGTGTTCAGCACTAGTAACGAGGGTTTGAATTTCTTCTCTGAAATGATGTAGTGCCCCTTTAACTACAAAACAGTGTAGCAAGACACACTTCTGCCTTACCCTGTGGCTCGCCTCCTCCATTTGGCGACAGGTTTGTCCAGAAGATGGTGTGATTAATGTGGCCTCCTCCATTAAACTTCAGAGCAGGCTGGAGGGCCACCTGTGCTGTCACATCTCCTACAATACAAGCCAAACACAGGCAGGTGAATACAAAGGCATCAGAGACACATCTACAGTTACAAATAAAACATTTGAATACAGTGATACATTAGGAAACATCCAAAAGTCTCCCTGGCATACAGTAAATGTGAAATGCTTGCTTTTGTGTTTGTACCCTTTGCAAGTGCCTCCTTATATTTCTCCTCTGTAACGTTGAGGTTGTTGACATATGTGGCATGGTGTTTGCTGTGGTGCAGCTGCATGATCTCTGCGTTGATGTGGGGCTCCAGGGCACCATAGTCGTAGGTCAGGTCAGGGAGCGTGTGCTTCTGCCTCGATGCAGCTACCTGGTTCAAAGTTTGGCTCAGGCTGGCTGCACATCTGAAGCAAAGAACCAAAACACACTATTATAAAATTCAGTACAAGATAGTGTAAGGTTATGTTAGAGCATAACCAGTTTCAAATACATGGAGAGACAAAAGTAACTTTGCTACCAGTGATGCCTGTGTGATTAAACTGCACAATATTAGCCCGGGACAGCCTAGAACGGGAGGGTTTATTAGCTTAAGTGGCATCAGTTTGATAAGCCTCCAGCAGCTGGCTTTAAGTTACCCAACATTATGACTTTAGTTTTGAATTAACATTCAGTAGTTAAGTGGTTTTAACTAGATATTAGCTGAATGGCCTGGAGGCACTGAGATAGCTAGGTGTGCTCAAGTGTGCCCGAATATAAAAACACCCTTTATTTTGGTGCGCCACACGCTAACCTTGCTGAGCTGATGAAATAAGTTAGCATCCAAGCTAGCTAACTGTTAGCTCTGCATAAACAACTGTCTCAAGTTCACGAGCAGTAGCCGCTGACAGGAGCCAGCCGATCTATTTCCGTATGCATTCTGGACGAGGCAATGGCACCAAGCGGTAGGTTGATATCAGTTTTTTACCTGCGTATTTGACCAACTCTGCAAAGCATGTTCACGATAGAGCTCATACACGAGATATAGTTGACACTCTTGGTAACTGCCCTTGAAAGTGTGCAATTTCAACCTGACAGACCGAGGACTGTACCATTATAGTCGTGTGGGGGTGTGGCGAGAGTGTATAATAATTAAAACTTCAACTGCTAAAATTAAAGCCACTACCCAATTTTTAAATTTGGAAAGATACCATAGTATGGCTTGTGTCGTGACAACGCAATATATTGACATCTATTTAAACACACTATATAATGCATTTACCCCTCCCTCCTCCCCTCTTCTATACATTTTTTCGAACTCGCCCTGCTGGTTGGTTTCTGTGGCCTTTGTAAAAGTGCAAGAGGCATAGTTGAAGTATATTTTGTTATAGAAACAATGTCCTCCCGTCTATCTATTCTATTATATCATATTATGATACATGGCCGTTTTGAAATATGCAGTGATATTGTGAATACACAAAATTTAAAAAAAAAAATAAAAAATATCAATAATATGAATATGGCCAAATTAAATTGTACATTTTATATTCACAATAATAAATATCACAACTTATAGTGAGGTAAAAGAATGGGGGAAAAAAATCACGTGAACACATTATCCATCGGAGGGAATGCCAGAGATCGTCCATGTTAAAGCGAATGAATCACTCAGGGATTAAAACCAAGAGGACCTCAGTATCTGTGATAACAACGTAATGGATTGGATAATTGGATGTTGTCACTCATTAAATTATGAGCAACAAAAACAAAACATTTGAATCAAGCATGAAGACCCAGGTGAATGAGAAGCCTCAACTCATAATTTCCGCTGTACAAAAAAATATGGTTTAAAGGAATGTTATAGTTAAGAAATGTTGATTAACAGGGCAACACAGCACAGCACTACATCTACTGCCATACACAACTAAGTGAGGACTGCAGCCAGTGATTATCGTCTACATATTTTCTTCATTAATCATTTTATCTACAAAATGTCATTAAAAATAGGCCTGCTGAAAAATTTCCAACACTTTCCCAGAGCCTAAGAAGCTGTCTTAAAACTGCTTGTGTCATCAAGCCAACATTCAAGATTTTAAAACCTTGCCAATATTTACACTGAGAGGCAGGAACCAGGCAGTAATTTTGGCAACAATCAGATTAATAGTGTTAAAAATCAACAGATTAATAGGTTATCATTACAGTAAATGACTTATCATTGGTAAATTAATCTGGAAAACTGAAGCTTTCACATATGCCCATGCGTGCATTGCATTCTAAAACCTTATACAATAAATTAATTAATTAATTGACAACAACAACACAATAATAATAATATTAGTAATAGTAATAATAATATAAATAATAATATTCATGAGAAAATGCCACGTTCCATATCTTTCGTTTAGAAATCATGAACAGTAAACATTACTGTTTTTGATCATTTTTCAGGTATCTCGTCTCATTTTTTTTTCGGATCCGGAAATCGCGGCGGAGTGAGACGTACTTCTCCCTCTCCCCCGTCTCTGGCTGTGCTCTGCAGCAACGCGAGTGCAGCAGCTCGGTCAGAGCCATTCTGTCCTGCCTTCAGTGACGAAGATGATGTTGATCACGCCGAGGCAACTACATATAGATTAACAGCGAGTTTTTAACGTAGTTGCAGTTATCCGCCTCATAAAGAACTAGTGAAGCCGAGAAGTCCCAGAAAACATCGAGGGAAACGGGTCTGGTGAGTGTTGTGAGGGCTGTAGGCCCGATATCTGCAGCCAAGAGCCCGCTAGTTTCAGGAAAAGGAGCGCAAGGGAGGGAGTCATTTCCTTCACCGCCATTTTGTGATAACAAGGAGCCGAAAACAGAGCCAAGAATTGCATGCTGTCAGGCGGAACATAAAGGAAATACTGTCGCTCGAACGCCTACTTTCACGTCTTGTATTTATTTTGCTAGCGGATGCTAAATGTTAGTAGCACGCCAGAGTTAACCTTGCTTAGCTTATTTCTATCGCTTGCTGTCCATGGTTGCTTGCCTGCCGCACCAGCTAACACAGGCTCGACACCTCTTATGGACTGGTTAATGCTAACTTGTGTTTGGCCGACCAGGTAGTTAACTCGCTCGTCACGCGCCATTGGCTTCATTTGGCTGAGGGGAAACCACAGTAATTTGTTTACAACGAGCCAAGTTGTCATACATGTCATATTTCACTGCGTGTGGACAGTCAGCGTGTTACAGCTGGAGATGATGCAGTCACACGACACCGAGCTCTGATTAATGTTTTCTGTCATTTTTCACTTCTAGATTTCACAATGACCAACGAGGAGCCTCTTCCCAAGAAGGTGAGTGTCTTTTTATTTAACTTTTTCTTATATTATTTTAGAAAACCTTCCTGCCTGAGTATGAGCCTGATTATCCTGTGGGCTTCTGTATCTAACCAACTCCTTTGGTCATCTTCTCTACAGGTTCGCCTCAGTGAATCTGACATGAAGACCCTGACCAGGGAGGAGCTGTGCACAAGGTAAATAACAGCTCTACAGGTAGATTCATTATGTTGTAGGGGGCAAACTTGATCTGTTTAGCTTGAGCTGTTAATGTTTACACATGTTCTGCTCCTCTCAGATGGAAGCAGCATGAAGCATATGTCCAGGTCCTGGAGGCAAAATATGCAGATCTGTGTTGTAAGTACATCTGCTGTTACATAAAAGTGTCATCCAATACCACACGGTTTCTCCTGCCAGCTGTAGTCACTATATTGGCTGCGTGAGAAGAAAGGGACACATCTTGATGCACTTTCTTTCCTTCCCCTCTTTCCCGTCTTAGCCAATGATGTGACTGGGCTGAAGGAGTCGGAGGAGAAGCTCAAGCAGCAGCAGCAGGAGTCTGCACGCAGGGAGAACATCTTGGTCATGCGACTTGCCACCAAGGAGCAGGAGATGCAAGAGTGCACAGTATGTATCTATTCTTCCACTTTGTTCATGCGTCTGATATGATTATGGGATGCATTATTGTTTTACTCACAGCGAGGGCATTAGATGGACTTCTTACAGTGTGTAATAATGTTTTGCGCTGTGCCAGAATAACTGATCTCTAACACAAATCCAGCCACTCTCTGGCTGTAGTTAACCATTACTTTCACTATTCATTAGTTATTAGATTTTTTGTGTGTGTGCAATTTATGGATTTGACAAATGCTTCAAATCAAATCAAGCTGCCATGTCTTAAATTTGGCGAATACACCTTAAAGTACACTGTAAGACACAAAATAATGATTTGTTAAAGCTGGAATCCTCCAATTTAGTCTCTGCAGACTAGCCCACCAATTAACATCATTTCAGTACTGCGTTAGACCTTGTGTTCATTCATTTGCATGGCATGTAGGTTAACCTCTACGCACCCACCCGCCCACCGGCGGGCGATTTCAGATTCGTGACTGTATGTCTACGCTGCGCAGTGACGTATCTCGCTTCAACTTTCATCATTACGGACATACTATACGTCGTTAGAAAGGGTAGAATCTCCCCAATTCATTCATCCAGTTGATTTTGCAGAAATCATGAGCACTAAACCATAAATCAGTGATATTTACCAGCATGGTAAGCGTGAGATACAAGAAACATGCGGCGACTCCCTACCTTTGACGCGGCCATAAAGCCGTAATATGTGTCCGATCCTCAATTATTTATATTCCAGTTGTCCGTAAGAATCCACTGATCAAAAGCATCAAAATGGTTTTTCATAAAATTATTCCAGCTTGTGAATATCATCCTGTAAAGTCCATTTGTTTACCGTCTACCAACTTTGTTCGTCAAATAAAATCCAGACTTTGCCGGCCATATCTTTATTTTCTCTAGTTCCTGTATGGTGTTGTTGGGTATGCTTGTTTTCATCACTTTGCTGGCTACAAAATAAAAGTGTCCCCATCTTTTTCTGTTCAGTTTTCACCCCAGCACAGCCCGTGAAGTACATGGAGCGCTCCTTGTTTAAAGGGCCAATCGGCTTTGTTTACTGTTTTTTGCCGCCTTAGTACAGGGATAGCGTTTTGGCTATCAACATGTCAATCACTCAGGCTTCTAGCCAATTATTTTACCTTTCCAATAATGGTAGGCGTGTCCAGGTCCGTTCGGTATGAGCCGAGCAATATAACTTACTTTATTAACAGCTTACTTTACGCAGCAGACGCACTCGCAGCGGACATTTAAATTTTTTTGGACGGCAATTTTCTCACTTTATAATGGCGAAATCCACAAAGAAAACTAAACATGTCCGAGAAGAAGACCTGGAATGGCTCATGGCATCATCTGAGGAAAGTGACGACAGTCAGTACGACTCGGAGAGAGAGGAGATGTTTGCTGAGGGACTTGACGACATCTTGGATCGGTGAGTAACGTTATCTTTGATTATGTATTTAGCCATGAGTGAAATTTGAATGAAAGTTAGTGGGAATTGGTTCTTATGCTTACAGTGAACCGTACAGTATACATTAGCATTTCATAAATGACGCTAAATAGTTAGGGCCCCAGGGGCTAATTAGCCTAGCTAGCCGCAACTACTCAACTAAAGCTATGTAATCCTTGTAATTCTGTTCTATGATGTAATTCTTTTTGAGCCTCTAATTCCCTTTTATTTAGATTTTTTTTTTTTTTTTAATCAAGCTTGTAAACAAATTGAGCTAGATCTTTTTCACTGACCAGACACTGGGAATATTCCCCCAGTTCAATTATTCTGTTTATGTACAGTTATTTTCCTGATGTTTTTCTGTAATATGTAATGTTTAATATCTGTGTTTATTTGTTTCTATGTAAATAGCACCCCATTGAATTGCATTTACAGTGGGGCAAATAAGTATTTAGTCAACCACCAATTGTGCAAGTTCTCCTACTTGAAAAGATTAGAGAGGCCTGTAATTGTCAACATGGGTAAACCTCAACCATGAGAGACAGAATGTGGAAAAAAAAAAACAGAAAATCACATTGTTTGATTTTTAAAGAATTTATTTCCAAATTAGAGTGGAAAATAAGTATTTGGTCAGCTACAAAGAAGCAAGATTTCTGGCTGTCAAAGAGGTCTAACTTCTTCTAATGAGGTCTAACGAGGCTCCACTCGTTACCTGTATTAATGGCACCTGTTTTAACTCTATCAGTATAAAAGACACCTGTCCACAACCTCAGTCAGTCACACTCCAAACTCCACTATGGCCAAGACCAAAGAGCTATCGAAGGACACCAGAGACAAAATTGTAGACCTGCACCAGGCTGGGAAGACTGAATCTGCAATAGGTAAAACGCTTGGTGTAAAGAAATCAACTGTGGGAGCAATTATTCGAAAATGGAAGACATACAAGACCACTGATAATCTCCCTCGATCTGGGGCTCCATGCAAGATCTCACCCCGTGGCGTCAAAATGATAACAAGAACGGTGAGCAAAAATCCCAGAACCACACGGGGGGACCTAGTGAATGACCTACAGAGAGCTGGGACCACAGTAACAGAGGCTACTATCAGTAACACAATGTGCCGCCAGGGACTCAAATCCTGCACTGCCAGACGTGTCCCCCTGCTGAAGCCAGTACACGTCCAGGCCCGTCTGCGGTTCGCTAGAGAGCATTTGGATGATCCAGAAGAGGACTGGGAGAATGTGTTATGGTCAGATGAAACCAAAATAGAACTTTTTGGTAGAAACACAGGTTCTCGTGTTTGGAGGAGAAAGAATACCGAATTGCTTCCGAAGAACACCATACCCACTGTGAAGCATGGGGGTAGAAACATCATGCTTTGGTGCTGTTTTTCTGCAAAGGGACCAGGACGACTGATCTGTGTAAAGGAAAGAATGAATGGGGCCATGTATCGAGAGATTTTGAGTGAAAATCTCCTTCCATCAGCAAGGGCATTGAAGATGAGACGTGGCTGGGTCTTTCAGCATGACAATGATCCCAAACACACAGCCAGGGCAACAAAGGAGTGGCTTCGTAAGAAGCATCTCAAGGTCCTGGAGTGGCCTAGCCAGTCTCCAGATCTCAACCCCATAGAAAATCTGTGGAGGGAGTTGAAAGTCCGTGTTGCCCAACAACAGCCCCAAAACATCACTGCTCTAGAGGAGATCTGCATGGAGGAATGGGCCAAAATACCAGCAACAGTGTGTGAAAAGCTTGTGAAGTTACAGAAAACGTTTGGCCTCCGTTATTGCCAACAAAGGGTACATAACAAAGTATTGAGATGAACTTTTGGTATTGACCAAATACTTATTTTCCACCATGATTTGCAAATAAATTCTTTAAAAGTCAAACAATGTGATTTTCTGGGGTTTTTTTTTCCACATTCTGTCTCTCATGGTTGAGGTTTACCCATGTTGACAATTACAGGCCTCTCTAATCTTTTCAAGTAGGAGAACTTGCACAAGTGGTGGTTGACTAAATACTTATTTGCCCCACTGTATATATTTTTTCATTATATTTGGTAACATTTGTGCATTGCATTGTGTTTTGTAGGTCACAGTCTGAAGACAGTGATGAGGATTGGGAGCCTCAAAGTGAGGCAGTCAGACGCCCAACCCCCTCTCCTGCTAAAGGCGGTCGTCAGAAGCGCCAACGATCCTCATCTGTGTCTACCAGTGCTACCTCCCCCGCTGTGTCGTCCACTGCCTCCTCTGGCTCAGGGGATGTAGCAGCTTCTACACTAACGGCTGGTCGGTCCCCTGCTGTTAGACGTGCCCGGGGGAGGGGTAGAAGAGGAGGATCCTCCAGAGCACCTAGCTCCCACACAGAGGAACAACAGTGGCATGATGTAGGGGATGACGACGTTGAGCCTGCTCAAGTTGATTTCATGCCGGTGAGACAGCCTGGACCACAGCATGGGACCAGAGTGGCAACCACTCCACTGCAGTTTTTCAGACTGTTTTTCACCGATGCAGTGCTTGGGACTTTGATGGCAAACACCAATGCCTATGGAGCAAAGAGGCATGAAGGAAAAAAAGAGGTCTGGCATAACATCGGAGTAGCTGACATTTTTTCTTACTTTGCCATGGTAATATACATGGGGATGGTCAAGTGCCCTACGCTGGTGGATTACTGGAAAGGGTCCCGCCTCTATAGCCTTCCATTCCCCTCCTCTGTGATATCCCGAAATAAATTCCTCAGGATTTCTCGTGCTCTCCACATGAGTGACATCAGGGCAGATGAGGAGAATGCAGCTAAGAGGGGGACACCGGCTTATGACCGCCTGGGCAAGATCAAGCCCCTTTACAGCCACATTGTTGAAGCCTGCAAAGCCCACTTCCAGCCAGAGCAACGCATCTCAATTGATGAAAGGATGGTTGCATCAAAGGCTAGAATCTCCATAAAGCAGTACATCAAGAACAAGCCCACTAAGTGGGGATACAAACTGTTTGTTTTGGCAGATTCTGCTACTGGCTACACATGGAATTTTTTTGTTTATGAGGGGAAGTCACCTACTGCTGGAAAGGGACTGAGCTATGACTCTGTCATGTCCCTCATGGACTTTGATTCACTTGGTACAGGTTATCATCTTTATGTTGATAACTTTTACACGAGCTGCCAACTTTTTCTGGACTTGCTAAAGAAGAACACAGGGGCTTGTGGTACCATCCGCACAAACCAAGTAGGTTTCCCCAAGACCACCATCAATGACTTCACCAGGGGCACTCCTCGGGGGACAATCAAGTGGCTCAGGGACAGCGGACTCCTTTTTGTGAAATGGATGGACACTAGAGAGGTTGTCATGTGTTCCACCATTCACAAGGCATTCACTGGTGATATAGCCCGAAGGAGAGTGAAGACAGCTGGACAGTGGATGGTGATCGATGTCCCCATTCCAGCACCAGTCAAGGATTACAACCAGCACATGGGGGGTGTTGACCTGTCAGATGCACTCATTGGCTACTACAGCGCCACACACAAGACAATGAAATGGTACAGGACATTCTTTTATCACTTTTTGGACATTGCGATTGTGAATGCCCACATCCTGTACCAGCAGTGTCAGAGGGGGTCAGTGACGCAGAAAGAGTTCCGTCAGGCCCTTATTGAGGAGCTTGCAGACAAAGGACCTACATCAACATCCCAGCCATCCACCTCAGGCATCACTGCACCCCCAAACCCAGCAGCATCCCACAAGCTGCATTATTTCACAGAGGGACAAAATGTGGCTAAGCGGGATGCAGGCAGTGTCGGCAGACGGCTCTGCACACTCTGCCACAAAAAGACACCAGTTGGCTGTTCAACTTGTGATGTTCCCTTGTGTTTTGTTGCCAACAGGGACTGTTTCAATGAGTGGCACACACAAAACGGAATGTAGACTGGCCCAAAATGTCCACTGAGCATCACAGTGCACTTTTTAAGTTTGCATTTACAGTACAGTTATATATAAGTCATTTTTGTAGACAAGTTTTTAGAGTTGTTATATATTGTTCATATTTAGCTTTTATTCTATATTTTTATATATAGTTCATTCATTGTTCATATTTTGTTGATATTGTACATGAGTTGTACATGCAGTATTAGTATATTGAAAGATAATAAAATCCTTGTTTGAAATTCAGTTCATTACAGTCTGTCATTTTTGTATAATGCTTACTATTCTGTAGTGTCTTGTCGCATGACAATATCTCAATATGGCCACCTACAAGCGTGTGGAAACCCCTCCAGCCACCCATCAAATGAATGTGTGAAAAAATAATGTTTTGAATCATGGAGGAAGGTTTTATAGTCACCAAAATGCTTCAGTAATGTTTCCAGTGTCACAGAAGTGAGTAAAAGCATTTGGCACAATTTGGCCATTTGGAGACTTTTTGGAGAGGTTTGTGGACGCCAGTGACACCACAAACTAAAAACTCCATAACTCCCATAAGGTTAGGCCTAGAAGTCTAAAATTTCATCCAGGTGTAGTTGATAAGATGTAGAAGGTATGTGGTATATTGCCATATGCCTTACATAAAGCACATCTGAGTTATTGCTATTCAAAGATGACCTATTTTTTCGAAGAAAAAACATTTTTTTAGAGCCATGTTTGAACTGATGTCATTTAGGTTCATTTAGGTTCAGAAACTAGAGGGTCTCAGCTTTCAAGTGAAGTATCATACATCCATATGGGACTTGTAGTTGTTGTGTTATAAGCTTTTCCATTTGGGTATGCTAAATAGGTGAAAATTACCAACAACAGGTGGGTGCGAAGGGGTTAAAGGTAAATGGTGTCAAGGAGGGCAGCCTTTGCTCTTATCAGATTGACAGCTCAGTGGATCACCCAGTGGCTTTATGGCAGCATTTGCCATTCTTACAGGGCAGCTGAGGTAAACACAACACACACTGTCAGACACAGGTTAGAAAGGTTTTGAACGTATGTCCCTGTTGTCACTTTTTACCTTTTGTGACTGGAAAACTTGGATTCAACTAACTGTTGTGTTTTGAGGCATATTAGCTGCACCCTTTTGCCTCTAATGCAATTACATTTAAATCACTTCTGAGGTCATCATAACTGTGACTTCAGCAGGTGAGTTTATGTTTGTTTTGAACTTGTCTGGTCTTTTGGGAATGAAAATTAATCAGGTGTGACTTGGAAAGCAGCTCATGTCAAACAAAAGCTTTAATTACAGAGTTCCAATGGCTTTGTAATTAAAGACGAATCCTGATAGTCCTCTCTTCACTCACACAAAAGTCCTGACCTTTAGTAATCTCCAGTTTGTTGTCCAGAGACTCAAGATTGAAAAATTGTCAGATAAACTTTAAAATATTGGTGGATTTTACAACTAGGTGGTTTGAATTCATCTGAGTCCAGGATGCATTTTTAAATGTGACTTCTTGATCTGCAGACTGGACATGCTAAAGGACTGGTGTTCATAAAAATATAAAGTACTTCTCCACTTTTCCCGTCACTAACACCTGTTTGTTTTATCCTGCAGACCCAGATCCAGTACCTCAAGCAAGTCCAGCAGCCGAGTGCGGCCCAACTGCGGTCATCCATGGTGGACCCAGCCATCAACTTGTTTTTCCTCAAAATGAAGGCTGAACTCGAACAGACTAAAGACAAACTGGAGCAGGCCCAAAATGAACTGAGTGCCTGGAAATTTACACCTGATAGGTAAAGACAATCAAAATAACCCCCCTCCCCCACAAAAAAGTCAAGACTTCCTCATGCCCCCCACCCTCACGCTCACTGCAGGCATGCAGGAACAATGGTGGGGTGGAAGACTTTACAGAAAGCCAGTCACTGCAGAACAAAACTGTTTTTGTACTCTTGCACTGTGCCAGCTACATATCACATAACCTAAAGTGAAAAGACAGTATGGTCAGGTGACACTTGTGTTTCAGCTCTCTCCCCTCGTATCCCCTCACCGTCCATGGGCCTGAAGGAGTCCGGACTGTTCCTGAAGAGGTGGTCACTCACTTCCCAACACGGATATATGCCCTCCCCGCACCCTCAGCTCAAACCAGACAGTACACATATTAAATAGGGGGGTCATGGTGGAGGGTGAGTCAGGCAGGGAGCATCCCTAGCCTAAAGCAGCAATTGAACATTTTACAGACAATTCCCATACTTGGTTTAAAAAGACATTTAACTGTGGATTACACCACACACATACCCCCTCTAGTCTGCCTGAGAAACGTAAAGACTTTTTGGACAGTCTAGATACATTGCAGTAACGTGAGGACAGTTTCTAGGATTTAAAAGTAAGACTGTGGGGGGGAAGAGCCACTAGAAACGCTGTTAAGACTGTGAGCGGAGCCAGATCCTCGGTCCACAGAGGACTGTGGTTCAGGCATGAGGGTCCAGTCGCCTGTGTCTCTGAACATGGGCCCACTCACGGTAGAGTGTATTTACATGTTTTATTTTGTGACTTGTTTCTTTTTATCTGCATTTCATTTGATCTTTCTCTTGTTTCTCTGAAACAAACACTTACTGCAGTGTGTGTGAACCGAGAAGCATGATTGGCTTTGATTGTTTACATAAAAACATTTGAACTTTGACAGTGAATTAAGCTTTGCTTAATTCCTCAGATCCATACCAAACACACTGCTGTAGGTGCACGGAGTCTTGTTTTCAAGTTGTGAATGCAAATGTCTTTAACAAGTCATGTTATGAGTTGATGGAACTGTATTCATTGTATTTCTGTGTATTTTTGTTATTGACCTCACGATCTCTCCCTCAGCCTTTAACGCTAATAGCTGATGAGATGCTTATCTCTCACCTGTGTGACACAGATCTTAGCCACTGTTTTCACAATGAAACGCACGTGGAATCTGTTTTATCTTTTCATGTCTTTTTAAAGCAAAGCCGTACTACACTCTCACACCCAAGTGAGGCAGTGAGAGTAGAACTGGTAGTGTATACACAATCTACATCTTCCTAGTCCTTAAGAAAAATGAATGGTTATGATAACCACTAAACTACTGAAAAGTGCAGTTAACTAAATGATGTGCTGTGCGTAATTTTAGTGGACAATATTAGGAATAACTTACATGGTTTTCTGAGCTGTTTAAACTTTAATGACTGCTTCTGCTTTTAGAGGGTTTGCTTAGTAATTCAATTAATTAATGTTTATATTTAACTTTCCACTAGCCAGGTGACTTCCATAGGTATTCAAGACTAAATAGATGGCAGTTATGGTTTTAAATAATGTGTATACCTGTCATATGTTTGCAATTTTGGCTTCTTGATTAGGGCTTTGGTAAAGCATAAACGCAATAACTGCTAATGTATGAAATACCAGGTGTGCAGGACTGTTGGAGTGCTCTTTAACCTGTTGAGAAAGCGGCACCTCAAGCTGTTTTGATTTTACTGTTGAAACTGACTACTGTTGAGACTGTTTAAAGTGATGACTACACAAAACAGGTGCCGGGTGGCAGTGCACATTTCCATTTTTTGCTACTCAGTTAAGGGTTGATATTTAAATTGTAGTTTTTTGTAGCGTGTCAATTTTAATATAACTGTGACATTTTCTATTCTGCTGCGAGTGCGTTTGAATGTGAGAATTTGGTTGCGTAAAACATTTCTACAGTTCTTTTCAACGTGCTCACTTGTCGTCAATATGCAACATGTTGAATTAAGATAAAGTGTAAGAATTGATGTATTCGTTACTTAAAAATGTGGGTATATGAAGTGTGCTATGGAGCCACAATGAATACCTTAGATGTTAAAGATATTAATAATTTGATAATTTAGAGAAAAAAAAAGACTTTTGCTCAGTTCAAATAAATGTACATTATTTTCTTAAGGAAGATCCAATTGGATTCCTTATGATTTTATTGGAATCAAATTGATATAAGAATCTTGTCTAGGGTTGGCTAGGTTGAAGAGTTATGTTAGCTTGTGGACCAGTCGGCTGGGACAGATTCAGTGGCACCTCTTGTCACCTTTGTCTCCTGGTTCACTGTGTGATGTGAGACTTGTTTCCCTTACAGCCAAACGGGGAAGAAACTGATGGCGAAGTGTCGAATGCTGATTCAGGAAAACCAGGAGCTGGGTAGGCAGCTGTCGCAGGGACGCATCGCCCAGCTGGAGGCTGAGTTAGCCCTGCAGAAGAAGTACAGCGAGGAGCTCAAGAGCAGCCAAGACGGTGAGGACATGAGCAGCATCTACATCTTTCAGCCTGACCATTCTAACTTGGAATCAAGTCTTGACTTCTTTAACAAACTGCTGTTCAGCTGGTTTTTGACTTTGTTCTTTTTCTGCTCCTGATCTCCCGTCTCTCCCAGAGCTGAATGACTTTATCATCCAGCTGGACGAGGAGGTGGAGGGGATGCAGAGCACCATTCTCGTCCTGCAGCAGCAGTTGAAAGACTCTCGTCAGCAGCTGACTCAAAATCAGGGGTCGATAGCCGGAGCGGGACCGAGCAGGACTTCACCCACTGCTTCCAGCTCATCCGCTGAGCCGTCCACCCAGCCTGAGCAGGCCAGCGCACCCTCCGAACCAATGGGCAAAGACTACGGGAGGGTCTCCAATGGACCAAGCAATGGCAACTCCTCCCAGAGGAGCGAGACCACCACACCTAGCCTGTACCGGGAGGTAAGCAGCACAGAGGAAGACTTTCCCATGTCCCCTATGGTCTCCAGCCCCGGGGAAGCTGAGACCAAGCTGTCCAACCACTCTGAGGAGGCGTCAGGGAGTCAGACTGCTGCTGGGCGGGTTGGAGGACCTGTGGGTTTCGGGAGCCAGCTGAGCGCAGGGTACGAGAGCGTGGACTCTCCGACGGGAAGCGAGACATCATTGACTCAGCACTCGAATGACACAGACTCCACCACCGACCCCCATGAGGACAAGGCTGCCCTGGTAACCAAGGGCACCAGGACTGCAGGGTCACGGCACGCTCAGAACGGCCTGGACTCCAGCACGGGCGACAGTGTGGTTTTGTAATGTACTTTGACATGTACTGTCTTTTTCTTTTTCTTTTTTTTTTATACAGTATACAAACAAGGCAACAAACGCATAGTCTGTAACACAGCACTGCTGTCCAAGACGTTTTGTTTTCACCCTCTTCCCCACGCCTATCGTGATGCCTCTGTCACATTTGTGTTGCTAAACAGGGATGTAACAGGTATGGGTTAATGTTAGATTTAAAGTGAGTGGATGTATGATTTAAAACTAGTCTGTTTCATTCTGCTGTTCATTTGAGCATGTCTATGCTGTTCTTGTTTGAGCTCTTGACACTGAAATGGGGCATCTGGTGTTGTAACTCATCGTCAAAAGTCAGTAAAATCACTGAATTGCAGTAGCTTCGCAATATTCAAGGTCATTTTTAGATGTTGGCCTGTGTTTTGTTTTTTTTTAATGCAATTTTAATTTTTCATTGAGGAAACAAAAAATTCTGTTCAAAAGATTCTGTTGAATTGTGAGTAGTTTATATGCGATGTTCATATTATTCTGACTTCAGTCCTTTTCATGTACTGACCAAATACCAATAAAGATTTTTAATACTACACAGTGAAAGCCATTGTTACTACCACCAAAGTATTAACATAAAGAAAATTGAAAAGGCCTCCTCAAACAGTCCACTCCATTGAGTCAGTATTACATTTATAAGAAATGTATACAAGAGGGATTCGCTTTGTGTTAAGATTCATTCTGGATCTTCATCATAAATCTCAGGTGAACATAATTTGGGTTTTGTAACAGGATCAATTTTGCTAATCCCAGGAGAGAAATGAAGCATTTCAACAGAACATTATTTTGAAGAAGACTGAAATTGTAGAGAGAACAATTAGAAAAAATACATGTGTGCTGATAAATCAATTCAAAGCATTTATTGTCATGTACAATTCAAGAACATATTTCCACGTATAAAATTACATTTCCTTCCACTCCAAATGCTGTTTTATGATATAATGGGGATAAAAAAAAATACAACTGTTAAAAAATATGCAAATATAAGACGGTACAAACAATACATTAGAAAATACCTATACAGAAGATTTTAATGTAATACAAACAGTAATGAGTTTTGTTGTGTTTATTGTTGTCAGCTCAGTGGAAAGTGGCTCCAGAATGAAATAAACGAAACGCTGTAGTTGTCCTCCTGCACACACGGGGGCGCTGTGGTGCCTCCTCCCTGCAGTTACACTCTCACAGCTCCTCCTCAGCGCAGCTCTGTCAGGCAGGCAGTACAGGTCCGCGGTATCAACAGAGGCGACTGCAGTGTGGACAAACAGGAACAGCACCTTGAAGCACGGACATGAACTCCAAAATGAACTCCGAACCTGTTGTCATCGTGTCTGCCGCTCGGACACCAATCGGTAAGATTTAATACCCGGCTAAACGCGAACACATGCGTTTGAAACACTTTCTAACGTTGCTATTTTACTGTTGCTACCAGCCAGTGTTTGCTAACATGCACCGCAGCTCAGTGTCGCTGTGGTCACATGAACTGTAACATACATTAAATAGTATTGTAGCTACCGTATTTAGTTGTATATTGTTCTTTTACCGACGTGTCATTATTTGTCTTGTTCAATTAGTTAAAGTGGTTGATGTCCATTCATTCAGTCAAATGCGCCCAGTCTTGCGGCGCTCTGATTGGTTCACGCATGTGTCCGGAGTGTTCTGTGATCAGTGATTGGCTGGCTGGTCATAGTGCCACGGAGCACGATCTTCCTCTGATTGGTTTCCTCCTCTTTCAAGGTGTGATATGACAGTGAGGCCACCGTGTGTCCAGTAAATGTGTCAATATAACAGCAGGACACTCCTAAATGACAAATAGCAACTTTAGACCAAGTTTGTTTTTCTAGCAGCCTTGTTGTTCAGATGTCCAAAGTACCTCCAAAAATAATGCGTTAAAATAATGAATTGAGCAAATGCTTAAACAGGTAAATTCTGAACTTCACAGAGGACAGAGATAGTATAGGAACCACAACCACATGGTCTCACATTTTCCAGGCCAGGGTCACACACTGGCAAATCACGCGATGAACAGGTGAAACTATAATATAGTCAGGATTAAAGTTGAACTATTATTATTATTATCTCCAACTTAGTTTAAGACACAATATGGACCAGTTAAGCAAATATTTCTCAATAAAGAAATAAGATGAATTATTGTGATATGATACTCCAGCAGTGCAAGTTGACACATGCATTGCTGCAGTGCCTACATAGTCCCACTTTCTCCAGATGTAAATTAAATTAGATGTTGCAGTGTGAAACAAAGTACAAGTATTGATCTTTTAATTAAAACATGACGTTTTGTGCCCCCTATACTGTGTAAATTTTTCCCTGTGGTATCAAACATTGCATAGAATATTTTTAAGGTATTGTATCAAAGTTAGAAATTTCAGTATCAAACACTTCACATGACAGTAAAGAGACAGTGCAGGAAATGTAATGATAAGTATGTCTTGTAGTTGTTGATTCAGATAAAGCAATCGGTGGGGGGTTATCTGTTTTTAATCTGCAGGAATATGTTCTTAACTTTTCAGTTAATCATATAGTTTATATGATATCAAGAAAAACTCGTGAAAAAATCCAACTATATCTGATGTACAATGAGAAATTATTTCAGTCCTCCCTTGTATGTGGAAAAATGAATATGCACCATGGTGCACTCATGCTACAACATCTTCTCCCCAATTTTTACACAGGGTCCTTGAACGGTGCTCTGTCCACAGTCCCTCTGCATGACCTGTGTTCAGTGGTGATCAAGGATGTCCTGAAGCGGGCTGCAGTGAAGCCAGAGGAGGTCTCTGAGGTTATCATGGGACACGTCCTCACTGCAGGTAAAAGCTCAGCAGGCCACTGAGATCAGAGAGCGACAGAGGTCCAGTGTTCCTGTGTCATATTAACAGCTGTTGAGCAATATCAGCCAGATTTTCTCAATGGTGTTTTTTTTTTCCCCTCTCTGTGCTCAAGGTCACGGTCAGAACCCGGCACGTCAGGCCAGCGTTGGGGCAGGTATCCCCTACCCTGTACCGGCGTGGAGCTGCCAGATGGTGTGTGGCTCTGGACTCAAGGCTGTGTGTCTGGGAGCTCAATCCATCCAGGCCGGAGAGTCCACTGTGGTGGTCGCAGGGGGCATGGAGAGTATGAGCAGGGTAGGCTTGGACAGAAGGAGTGGCTTTAAAAGCTTAATATAAATAAAAAAATGCTGGCTCTTTCACTTACACTGATGATCTGATCTCATTAGGCTGGAAGTTGAATCAAGGAGAAAATATGAGATCTACAACTCCGAAAAGATTCTTGCATAGGTTTCGATGCCTCAATGACTTGATGATGTCACATTTGTGTCCTCCTTCCACCAAAAGGCTCCTCACACCCTGCACATGAGAGCAGGTCTAAAGATGGGCGACGCCTCCCTGCAGGACTCCATGCTGGCTGACGGCCTGACAGACGCCTTCCACGGCTACCACATGGGCATGACAGGTGGGCACAGCTGAGAATACAAGCAAACAACCGATTGTCACGCCTCTACACAAGTGTTCGTTGTTGTGATCAATCCTGTGTATCCCTCTCAGCCGAGAATGTGGCGAAGCAGTGGGGAGTCACTCGAGAGGAGCAGGACCGGTTTGCCGTCCAGTCCCAGAACAAAACTGAGGCAGCGCAGAAAGCAGGACATTTTGATAACGAGATCGTCCCAGTCGTGGTGCCAAGCAGAAAAGGTAAAGATTTGTTAAGTGATTTATTATCTAAATCATCCTTCTATCTCGAAGAAATTGTTTAATCAGCCCTTGGTGTGTGTTCACTGTAACACTTGTCTGTTGTCTCCAGGTCCAGTGGAGGTGAAAGTGGATGAGTTTCCTCGGCATGGCAGCAACATGGAGAGCATGTCCAAACTCAGACCCTGCTTCATTAAGGACAGCAGTGGTAGTGTTACTGCTGGAAACGCCTCAGGTTTGAGAGCTGGTGCTTTTCTAACATATGATGATGTCACTGCCAGCTTTTTGGACCAATATGTCATGGATCAAGCAGTTTTTTTTATTTTTTTTGTGTTACATTAGGTATCAATGATGGAGTAGCAGCAACTGTCCTAATGAGCCAATCAGAGGCTGCGAGGCGTGGTGTAAAACCACTGGCCAGAATCGTATCGTGGGCTCAAGCTGGCCTTGACCCGTCCATCATGGGCACTGGACCGATACCGGCCATCAGGAAAGCGGTGAGAAATCTGATGCACCTGAATGTAACAGCAACTGAGAAAATGCTTCTTTATGTTCATTCTCCTCGTCTCCTCTCTGGCAGGTTGAGAAAGCAGGCTGGCAGCTGGACCAGGTCGACTTGTTTGAGATCAATGAAGCGTTTGCTGCACAGTCTGTTGCTGTGGTCAAAGAGCTCGGCCTCAATGCTGACAAGGTAACGGCTATGTTGTGCAGTTTTTGTCCAGTCTGTCCGAAGCATAAGCTGGATGCTGTTTGTCTGCTGTCACTTGAGTCCAATGTTTGTTTTTATTTCCTCAGGTGAATGTGAACGGTGGTGCCATTTCTCTGGGCCATCCGATCGGTATGTCTGGCTGCAGAGTGCTGGTGACCTTGTTGCATTCGCTTCAGAGGACTGGAGGACATAAAGGCGTGGCATCTCTCTGCATTGGAGGAGGGATGGGCATCGCCATGTGCGTGGAGAGAGTCTGATTAAAAAAAACAAAAAACAATGCTGCTCCACGGATTGCACTTGATCTCATCTTTTTAAATGGATAAGGGATACAGACACTGTTTACGCTGATATAAAATGGTAGTTTTCCTGGGTTGTTCCAAATTACTGTATTTGAAGTAAAAGCGACGAGTGTATTTTGTGATTGGATCTTATCCGACCATAGCTTGCCAGTCTCACTGTGAACTTAAACTCAACCTTGCTCAGGTTGTAGCTGTGTAGCATGTGGCTTCATTTTAGAGGATTTAAGACATAAATGTAGTGTATGCTGATAGCTTTAACATAAAACCAGTAATAACTAAGAACCGCTCTTATAACCTGGTACTAGATACGCACCATACTAGTTAGTAAATGAAGATGGGTTGTTTTTCCTTTAAAATGACCCGAATGGTTGAAAAACGTGAAACACCAAGCCTGTGAAGGCAAAGCGCAACTGTTGCTGCGTAACAGTATTTGTAGAGTAACTTGTGGTGTAATTGAATAGTTTGAAGCACTCAATATGTTGCTCTGATACTGACCGACATTCCACTTTCTATTATCAATTGTGCAGACAGCAGCCTTGAACCTCATCTAAGTGCCGTAAGGTTAAGTATGCCAGCCTTCTCTAACCTCGTACTTCCTGTACATAACCTGATGTTTGTGAAGATGGTTCCTGTAATCATATCAATAAACAAGTATAAGCCATAGAGTTTAAAACTTGGTTGAAAGTCATTTCTCAAAGTCTGTCAAATAACCACAACCACACGATATGAATTAACAAATCAAAGGTCATTTACAACCATTGGAGCTTTTATTAAGTGTCCAAAAAAACAAATCACTTACAGTTCCTCTGGAAGCAGGAGGGAGTGGGAGAACAGTAAACAGGCAAAGTGCACGCACGGCCTACACTAAGAGCAACAGCCACGAAGAGCTCTTTATGTATAAATACAGACAATGAACTGGACCAGACCAATTACAGCCTCTTAACCCTCCAGAGCTCCTGACTGCACGGCATCCTGGTACGACTGGCCGCCCTCCTTCGGCTCTGGAAACAGTTTGATGAGGTCGTCGATACGGAGGATGGTGATGGCGGCCTCGGTGGCAAATTTAAGGCTCTTCGTTTTGACCATGGTGGGCTCGTACACACCAGCCTGACGGTTATCTCTAGGCTTGCCGTTCAGCAGGTCCAGACCAATCCTGTAAGGCAACCGAAGTATTCAAATACTGGATGTTCTACATTACACAATAAGGTCACCATGCCTTTGAAACAAACTGAAGACTTGAACTTATCAAAATCTTCAAGGCTCGCAATAAACAGTGCTTACTGCGCCTGCATCTTTGTTACATTTTCATGATCAGTTCAGTATTTTAAGGGAGCACAGCCAAAAAAGGGAGCATCATCTCTAACACAAAGCCTTTAAGAATAGTCAGATAAATCTGTTGTGCCACTTTGTTAACAGGTACTTTAGTTTCATGACTGCTGCTGTAAGGAAAGACTCACCACTTGAGATTCTTGCGTTCGGGGTTAACCTGAGCCTCATTGTGGAAGGCCCGAAGCTTGGCCACCAGATCAGTGGAGTCCTGTGCTGCGTTCACAGCCAGTGTCTTGGGGATGATTAGGAGAGATCGAGCAAACTCGGCAATAGCCAGCTGCTCCCGGGAACCCTGAAGAAACAAAAAAATAAATGGATGTCACAACCAGTACTCTGCTCAAATCATCTTGCGTCGTAAAAAAAAAAAAAAAAAGAAATTCAAGCTCCCAACCCCAAATCTCAGCAGATGCATGCTGGACAAACATTTTACATGTCTCACCATGCTGGTAGCATAATTCTCCAGGTAGATTGACAGAGCTGCTTCCACAGCGCCTCCGCCTGGAACTACAGACTTTGACTCCAGGACCCTCTTCACCACACAGAGGGCATCATGCAGTGAACGCTCCATCTCGTCACACATGAAGTCGTTGGCCCCGCGCAAAATGATAGATGCTGATGTGCGTACTTTGGTGCTGAGAGAGTTCAAAAGTAGGAGGAAGGAACCAAGACCATTAACATTTATAGTTGTAGTACATTAATGTGTAGATAAACATGAAGGACTTCTGCATTCTACAGATAACACAAATCCTTTTCACTGTCTCAGTTTATCACAACTCCTGTCAGAATTACAGTTGAGGAATGATTACATGCAGTGAAAGGTTCTTAATCTACAGTTGTACTGACCACTCTGCATTTGTCAGCATTGTGTTAGAAAAACAAACACACACTACTATGTAGTTGTAGTTCTTACTTTTTGACAAGGATGAGCTCATCATCACAGATGCGTTCCTGCACAACCTCCTCAGCCTGACCCAGCATAGTGGCCTCAAAAGTCTCTTCTCCCTCCAGGTTGGTCAGAGAGGGGCAGATGGTGGCTGAGAACAGACAAACGCAATGTCACTATTATACACTCTCAATTTAATGAAACTACTTGACCAAACCATAAAAAACATTTCACAGTTTAAAAGACCAGTAACACAAAAGCCAATCACCACAAACTGTAGTCTGCTGCCACCTTACCTCCTGTTGCCTTGGCGATGCGTTTCAGGTCCTTCTTCAGAACCCGCCTCACTGCCATGGCTCCGACATCCACAAAGTACTTAAGACACATGTCATCGATGCCACCTGTGGTCAAGAGGACATTGGCACCGGATGCCAAAATCTTTTGGATCCTCTCCTTGGTGATGTCAGATTCTCTGGAGAAACAACATCCAATATTGATTTCAGTTTCATCACAAACATTAAGATGGAATTCATCACATACATAATGCAGAATTGTCCAGCCCACAGTCATGGTAAACAGCTCAGAGAGAAGCTGCTGCCTTGACTCGGGCTGCTGATATTTTCTCCCACGCGTATCACTGTGTATACTATTGGTTCAGCATCACAGCAAATTTAAATGGGATAATTCTTAATGATAACATTACATACTAAATATTTTCTACCTTTGTCTGATCTGGTCAAGCTTCTCTGGGTCGTTGATGATGACTTGGACTCCCATCTTCATCTTTGTCTTCTGCAGGCTGAAGTCCAGGCAAGCAATCTTAGCGTTGATGACACGTTTTACCATGCCTTTAGATGAACCCAAAAACAGCATGATCAGCAGGACAAGTAAACAAAGAATTGAAGTGGACCAAATTTCAAGCCTCACAGCCTGTATGATTACATCCATGATTTTTTATTTATATGAATGATATTGAAGATCAACCACTAGATCATGTTTGCATTCAAGCCTATTCCTCACCTCAAAATCATTCTGGTTAAAATTCATTAGTTTCCAAATTTTTAAGACTTTGTACAGATGCTGCTTCGAAACTAGCGATAATGAAAAACATGTAATTAGACTTCTGACTATTTTTCCATTGTCTGGCTGGAAAAGAGGCACCACAGTTTACAAACTACTGTGTCGTCATTCCTTTCAAAGCCAATATACTGTCTCCCACGCGTATCACTGCTTAGCCATCACATGGGACACAGCAGCAAACTTAAATGGGAGTCTATTTAGCTGCAGTGACAATCGATGAGACAAGTAAACCCTCACACTTTAAATGTGAACTTGGGAATTTCTTTCTAAATGTAAATACCTTGTGAGCCGACTGTGCAGTTCAGCGCATACCCATTAACCAGGAAGCTCTCTTTCTGGCTGCGGCCATGGGCTTTCAGCACATTCACAGAGTTGATGGGGTATTTGGCCACTCCCCTGCCGTCCACAAACTTCACAGCAATGGCGGCATCCACCACCATGTTGGCGAAGAATTCTGAATCACTAAGGGGTCAGGATTAAGGCAGATAAAGTCTGAAGCTGTATACATAGAACAATTACCTACTGCAAACTACAGGCATGTGAGTTGAATCCAAACTAAACATTTTAAGCAATCAACAGCAAAAAGGGATACACTCCAATGATTTTGGAGGACATGGAGGTTTTGGCCGCATTTATTAAACACTCTCTGCCCAGGTCATCTGTCCCAATGGTGAGGTTCTCATTAATGTAGCGAACTGCCTCCCTAGGAGATGGAAAAACATTTTTGCATGTGAGATAATATTAGGATCAGCATCTATTTCTAAACACTCAGGGTATTTCTTTGTTCACATCTTACTTGCAAGCCAGACGATATCCACTGATGACTGATGTGGGGTGAATCTTCTGCTTCACAAGCTCATCTGCACTCTTAAGCAATTCTGCAGCAAGAATTACCTTTAAAAAAATAAAAAGGTCATATGATGTTCATTAAAATGAGATCTGTTTACATCTGATCCAGAGAATACTTTGCATCATCGTGAAAAAACTTGTACCATTGTTTCATTAGGGGTGGCAGAGATGAGGCTGCTCGACCCCTTCAGACACTAACGGACTGTTTCTCTCTCCTGTTAGCATAGCCACACATCCGTAACAAAATGCAGATGCATGGTACTAAAACAGGACATTCACTTTTTAACTTGTTACATTGGCAGCAAAAAAGACATGTAAGTGTCTGGCACCATGTAGGAGCAGCTGTTGACCCTACTCACCACAGAGGTGGTCCCATCTCCGACCTCCTTGTCCTGCAGGTCAGCCAGTTCACACAGGACCTTGGCAGCTGGGTGCTCCACTTCCAGCAGCTTCAGGATGGTGGCTCCATCGTTGGTGATGGTCACGTCCTGTCAACATGTACATGAGACATGGTGAGGAACCCATGCCACAATGTGTAATAAAGAAATAGATGATTTGTAGAGAGAAACATACTCCAATGTCGTCCACCAGCATCTTGTCGAGGCCCACTGGTCCGAGCGAGCTCTTGACGATGTTGGCGATGGATGCTGCGGCCATGACTGCAAAGACAAGGAGGAAGTTGCTACTAGCGAACAAGCACTTAATTACATCATATGCCCATTTAAAGACATATTTAGCATGGCTGTTGCATCCTATAACAATATCGCTGTCAATGATATGATGTTCTGTCATATTATTTAGTGAGGTACACAGTATGTTAGCCACACCCTCAGACCATGACAGTGTTTTTCTATCCCATTAGCATAGCCGTCCATTCATAGTGATAGGAGTGGAAGGTACTGAAATGGGACTAAGACTTCATAACCAAAGTCTTTGGCGTAAAGGACACATTGTTTAAACAGCAGACTTGTCTGCGCTTAGCTGAAATCCTCCACAGACACTTTTCAACTCGACATAAAAGTTAGCTAGCATTAGCATTAGCCACACGTGTGTCCGCAGCAGTAAATGAAATCCTTTCTCCTGCCGGCCGCTCGTGACGCACGGAAAATACACAAAGCGCACATGAAACACCAAGTGAAGCGGCATCATTACTTACCATTTTGAGTGCGAATAGACTCGCCAGTTGTCCTCTGGCCGAGCACGTTTAACGGACCCTCTAACATCGACATTTTCCACCACCACCACAGAGCCGAGAAGAAAGGGAATGGGCGCGGTGCATTATGGGTAAACCGGCATTACCCAGAAGGTTCGAGAAGAAAATGTACCCAGAAATCTCCGTAAATTAACGATTAAGGGGTTTTGACCGCATAAAGCATCTCAAATTTACAGCTGTACGTGAAGACCCTTTATGAAATTAGAAAATAATGTTTTTTCACGTTATTTCTTATATACTGCATTTCCCAGCATGCCTCACCATCTTCTTCTTGGTTTCTTTCATAGTTTCCGGTTTACAGTGTGCAGCGTGTGCGCCCTCTGCTGTTAGTTTCGGGGATGGTTGTAACAGTTTTTGTCTCAGCTCCTGTAACTTGCAGAATGTTTGTGCTAGGGCACTCAAACACCCTCATTTGTCTACTGCAGATAGCAATGTTCTTCACTTCTCCAACTATACCACAGAATTCATTATTTGATGTCAAATGCAAGAAGTACCATTGTTAGAACCAACCCCACTACCAGGATATGTTGTAACACAACCTGGGGTTAATTGTAACAGTATGATTGAATAACTAAAAACTGAGCCCATACCACAAAATATACGTCTATATAGGTTTATTGCGCATGTGCCAATACGAAAGCATCTCCCTGTGCTTCACAAAAATGACTTTGTTTCCTGAAAATGTGTTTTGCCTGAAAATCCTGCACACCTCTTCTCACAGCCATGCAAATTCACATGCAAGATCAGGGAGGGAGTGGTTATACACGAAACTGATGACACTACTCTTATGTTATCTCTTATTGGTGAAAGTGATGCTGTTACAACCATCCCCGATCTCCCCTACTATGGTATCTTTCATTTACCTCTAATTTGTGCTTCTCACATATGAATTCAAGTAACAACAAATTACAGAATATACGTATATAATCAAATATATGTTTAAGGTAATTTGGAAGCCAGACTCCAGACAGAGAGCTTTGACAACTTTATAATTTTAGTTACTGAATGCACTCTTCTTCTTTTGTAGACAAAAATACAATCATTAAGAGATCCTCATACATAAAAACAAATCGTGCTGTTCTAAAAGCTCGTTTTGTCAGATTTAACTCAAAGTTAGATATTGGACCCAAAAATAAATATATTATTGGTTGGACCATACTCCATCTGCTCAATTAATTTAGTCTGTGAAGGCATATTTTCTTGGTTTCTACCAATATGTAACGACCAGTGAAGGAAAGAGTACTGGAAACCTGTACTCAAGTACTAGTGCAGTTACATTACTCAGATATTACTCAGTTATAGGTAAAACTACTGGTATCAAAAGTATTTAAATCAAAGTACAAAGTATTCTTGTCAAATACTGCTTAGAGTATTAGTTACTTTTTAATGGTTGATTTTTAATTCTTTATCAATAGCAGTCTGTCATGTCAGAGTTTTCAGTGATCCATTTGTGATCAGATATCATTTTACCCCACAAAAATGACATTATTATACAAATCTGAGTAGATGTAATTAGTTACTTCCACCCCTGGTGATAAACAAATTGTTCACCGAGCTGGGATGTGTGATGCCACCTATTTTAACTTCTGTACTTAAATACTGATGAACATAACCTCTATAAGATGTTCACTGTGGTGATATGTTTGTTTAATGACAAAAAAAAACACAGAGATGAGTTTAATCTGAATTTATTACCTCCAATACATTGTTTTGTTGAGCAATGACAACTAGGCAGTTAAAAAAATACAGTACACTTAACTTAAACATTAAAGCATTATAAAGCATACCTATGGCATACAAGAATAACTTTCCTAAAATGTACATCTTTACAAAGTGTTTACAAATAAAATGTAAAAAAAAAAAAAAAAAAGACAGAAAAGTGCAAAACAGAGTCAACGAAGACAGACGATCCCCACCAGTGAAACAGGACAAAATGTACAATGAAAAAAAACAAAACAAAAACAAAAACATACTTCATATTCCTAACTTGCTTTTGATGCACGTTTCCTGATATGAACAGTGGGCCGTGAGATTGTGCTTTTCAACTGTCCATGTGCTTATTGTGATTTGGAACTTGTATTAATCGAGCAGTGCGTGATAGAAAAACCCACTTCTGAAAATATTCACAGTATTTCAAATTTTTGTCTGCGCCCCCTAAGTTTGAATGAAAACCACCTTTAAATAAATACATTTTACTTTAATTTACAACTTTGTTTGTGGCTTAAGATGAACGTGATGAGGGCCAAAATAACAGGGGTAAAAGAAAATAATTATATAAATAGGACACCTTTTGTGGAGTTGAAGTGTGTGAGGGAGAGAAAACATGAACATGTGTTTTATGAACCTTATTAGATCTGACCTTCTTTCTGTGACTGTGGATGCAATATCAGTAGTGTGACAGTGTCCCGTAACGTAAACAAAGTAAACAAACAGCTGACTATCCGTTTGAAAAATAAAATATACACCAAATACAGTACTGTAGTCTTTTTAACCCTCTCTCTCTTTGATACTCTCCTTCGTGGTCCCTCTTAAAAACAAAGGTTAAAATTAGTGTGATTAAAAAAAAAACAAAAACAAAACCATCATCCCATTGTTGAGATGCACATTTCACTCTACGTGATGGGAAACATGTAAAACATCAGATTTACTCACAGATTTTTAAAAAATAAATATGAAGCCCTACGGTTCCTTATCGATCATCTAAAATATCAGCGTCTTCTCTTGATTTTTAAAGCGTGACGACCCTAAGTGATGGCGAAGGCGGTAGGCAGAGTGAAATACAATAACTTCAAATAGACTTACAGGTCTAAGTCGAGTTAAACTTAACTTAACTGGATCTTGTAATAGCGAACGTGTTTTCTTTACAGCTGCATCCTTACCGCTTAAAGAAAAAAAAGAAAAAAAGCTGTTAAAGTGACAGTCTAGCCTGAGTAGCAAATCTGAAGACCACAGAATTTGAACGGTCTGATAGTGAAAGCACGATTAAAACACACCAGCCACCGCCGTGGTTCACCGCTCCTACACAGGTTAAGATTAACTAGTGCTGAGAGTGCAGTTAAAATAAGCTTAACAGCAAATTAAAAGAAAGCGCTTGAGGAGGTCCACCAAAGATTTGATTCTTGTACTTCAGGTCAACATGTTTGGGCAGCGAGGAGATTCTAGTTCTTTACAAACAGTAACAGATATCCTGAGCTACTGCGTGTGTCTGTACAACAGTTTATTGCCACGGCAAGTCCTCCAGCGGAGTCAGTTCCTACGACTCCAGTCTATTCCTCAAGGCTCACATGTAAAGTAAGAGAAAGAGTTTAAATCCATTCAGTCACACAGGATAGACTTTGTTCACACGGCGGCCATTTTCCTCCAATGTCACACTCATGGTGTGAAACTTGAATGCTGGGATAATGTACTGCTGCTGTACTGCTCTGTACACAGTATGTGGGTGATCTGGCAAACTGTTATAATTTCACTACTTCCTGATTGAGTAACTACTGTGAAGACAATGAAGAGTTTAATCTGGAGGGACATCAAACTTCAAGGTAAACATCATCTTCGATAACTGATTAGCTTTTCTAAGACAACAGCTGAGGTTAGCATTCAACCACATTCTAGCTAGCGTTACTGTTGTGCTTCAAAATTCATCAGCAACTGAGGATATGATGGCTAGTTACAATCCGGACACCTTCAGCCATATTTCAGGATAAAACAACAGATTTGATTACTCATGAGCAGATGTTAGCATTCAGCAATGACTTAGTAAATATTAGTAATTACACCCTGTTTCACTTCCAGGTTTTAACAAATGTCTCTAAGATGTGTGCAGACATTTCAGAATTTATTTCAACATCCCACTCGTATCATATAAAACAACAGTGTTAACTAGAATGTGATAGAATGCTAACATTAGCTGTTATCTAACTGAATGTAGTGCTAACATCGTTAGCTGATGTTAGCATTTAACAACTTTCCAGTTAACATTACTGTTGAAGGACATCTTGTGTGTTTTACTTAAGGGTTTGGACATACGTCTCCAAGTCAGGTGTTGATATGTCTGAATTAATTTAGACTTTTTTCTTATCATATCATATCAACTGTAATGTCACCTAGAATGTGTTTGAATGCTTAAGCTGTCTCATGAAAGCTAATCAGTTATCAGACTTATTGTCTTACCTTGAAACATGATCCGATGTCCCTTTTGATTAAACCACCCCTTGTCTTTATAGATTATAATCAATCAGGAATCAGTGAAATGAGGACAATTTGACTTGACTGCATACTTTTATAAGATTTGCACCTAGAATACTGCTCTATTAGATATGAGCTTCCCACCCTGTGTGATGTCTGAGGAAAATGGCTGCTGTGTGATTGCGGTCTATGCAGTTAGAAAGAGAACATTTTAGTTTCGACCACTTCTTGCTAACTTTTCCCCACCGGATCACTTTTAAACATACATAAGAAGTGCTAAGGCAGCTCACATGCAGGCTTTGATGTGGCATTTCGACTATTAATAGTAACCTACTGTGCATTTTACACTGAAGCCCTGTAACAGAGAGGTTAGTTGTTACAAACATGTCTGCAATCAAAGAAATTCTTTCTGATCTATGTTGAGAGATGGTTTATGTTTGTTTAATATGTTTTATGATGTTGAATGATGTAGGGCGTATTCAAGGTAAAGCAGCAGTGTCCCTTTTGTTGCTATATGCTGTATGTTTATATATATATATATATATATATATATATATATATATATATATATATATATATATATATATATATATATATATATATACATATATATATTTGGCTTTTAGTTGTCATATAGACTCAGGCGAAGCTGCTGGAGCTCAGACACTGAAACTTCTCCCTCAGAGACTGGACGATTTTGGGCTGGCTGGATGCTTGCGGCTCGCTCCACAGGTACTTCTCCAGTTGTTCACGGTCAAACGACCTCAGTGGCTCGCAGGAGTGCACTGGTGTGCACGGCAGACTCTGGGAATGGACAAGACCCCTATTCTGATTGCTTGAGCTGCCATTTCTTTGTGCCAACCTGACCTGCTCCTGCTCGATCTCATCCTCTGAGCGGATCTCGACATAGTCATCGTCATCTTCCCCGTTGTCCTTAAAATTAGCCAGGTAGTTCTGGGTGGCGCTGAGTATGCTCAGTGCAGAGGCCCGGTTCAGGACCACCACCTGTTGACCGTCGTGTAAAGTGAGGTCCGACTGTCCCTGGGTGGAGCGCTCTGGGAGACTACTCTGCCGACCAGCACGACCCAGACTTGGCCCGTGGAGTCGGTCTGTGGATTGATCCACAGCGGGTCCGTTACATTTGAGCCCAGACTGGTTCTTCTCCTGCTGCTGGCTGCCCAGAGAGCTGACTGACTGACTGTGAGTGGATGGGGGAGACTTTGAGGAGGGTGAAGATGGCGTGTTAAAGGAAGGATGTCTCTTAATGGAACTGTACACATGCTCCTCTTTTTCGCTCGGCGCTGTCATGCTCCACCTCTGGGACGGTGGGCTGCTTGGAGAAGAAGGGAAGGTCTGGAGGGAAGGGATGGAGCAGGAGGAGGTGAGTCTGCGATGCGGGGTTGAGGATGCCCGGCCATCTTCCACCTCACTGGATGAGGAAATGAAGCTGGCCAGCTCCCCGTTGCTGTAAGTGGAGTGGAGCCATTCCTCCTCCAGGGAGGTCTCGGGCATGGACGGAGAAGATGGCAGCCCTGGATGTGTGTGGTGTGGGGCTGCGGAGGTCTGACCAGCTGGACCAGGAGGATCTTTAAACATGACCTGGTCGTAGAGATGGGAGTACTCGGCTATCCTTGCACCTAAAGAGGAGAGACAAACGATGTGAAAAAAGGTGTGAGGAAAAGAGGAAAAGATTTTACATTTAGGGGAAAGACAGCACGGAGAGCCAAATGTTTTGTGTTACCTATGGCAGCGCCTCCTTGTTTCTTCTCCTCTAAAATAGCTGCCAGGTCTTTCTGCTTCTTCTCAGCTCTGGCCCGAGTACCACAGTCTCCGGGGTCCATGCTCCTCATACGCAGCAGCTGGTTGGCCTTCTTGATCTTCTGGCTATACTGCCTTGCCATCAGGAACACCCGGCTCTTTGATTTATCCATCAGTTCGAGGGGAAAGTCCACAGATTCACCCAGGGGAGAGAGCAAGAGCGAGGACGAGGCAAGGGGCGTGTCCAGCCCTGCCAGCTCCCCGGGGAACAAGCTATGAAGGTCCTTGAGGGGAATATCCTTCTGAGCTACGTTTCGTTGTGGAATTTCAACCAGGTCGTCATCCTCAAGGCGGAAGCTGCCACTACTGAGGCGAGCCAGTCTTTTGCGAATGTTCTTAACTGTGCCTGGGAGGGGCTCTGGGGTGACAGGAAGGGGGCGTTGTGCAGGAGGAGGGCTATGGTGTTCTTCCGCAGGGGTGTCTTCACTTTGGGGGTCAGGGAGGTTGATGACTGGGATGGTGAATGATGGCGTTGAGGTGACAGGTGGAGGTTTGGGCTGATGTGTTGGGGGACTCTTGGTGGGAGGGCTGGCTGCTCGAGGGCTATTTACATGGGCTCGCTTCGTAGGGCTGTTTTTGACCGAGGACGCCTTCTTGGGCGATTCGCTGGCACTGACAGGGAAGGCAGCAGGAAGTCTATCGGCTTTCTTCTCATTGCTCTTGATGTAGTTTTCAAGGTCGTTCCAGATTTCGTCGACCTGCTCTGACATCTTATCGCCTTTATGTGAGCGCTGAGAGAACGTTTCAGAGGCGGAGGAGGACGAATAATCCGGCTCACAGGCACATGGGACAGGATGGGATGTGTCCGCTTCTTCATCCTCTCCGAAGTGGAGGCTCTCCTCAGACACAAACCCTCTGAGGCTTTCAGTCAGGTCTTGCTCAGAGGCCAGCAGACTGTCCCTTTCATCTTTTAATTTGTTGCCTTCACTCACTCCTTTAAGCGATGTTGTTGGGGGCTCCCTGAAACAGATGGTGTCATAGATGTTTTCCTCTACTATCTTGAGGTCACATGTCCCGTATGGCCTCCCCTCCTGTGTGGAGGATCTGTTGCTCTCTGATGAACTGTCTGGTTCAATCAAAGGCTCTGCGACCACTGGAACCTCTGGAGGACCTGGTACCCTTGCTGTTTGGCTCTGGGAACCCTGTACATCTGTAGAGGCTTCTTTCCGTGACTGGTTCTCCTCAGGGTCTCTTCTCACGAGGCCCATGCTCTTTAGGTCCTCATAACTGATGTTGTCATACACATTCTCAATATCATCTATCGTCAGCTGCTCGGCTGAGGACGATCCAGATATGTCATTGCTGGATGATTCAGTATGGATAACTTCCAAGTTACTATGACCAGACTGGTCATCATCAGGACTCTGTACAGCCTCTGTGGCCTTCTCTCCAGCGCTGCTCGCCCTCCGCAGGACTCTGCTCCCATTGGGAGGAGGGTCGACCTGCACGGTGGGAACCTGTTCGACATGCCAGCTGCAGGGCCGAGCTGTCTTGGGTGAAGAGGTGGCCTCAGACCTCTCCGACGGTGCCTCTGGTTCCGGTCCACTTGGTTCTGTGGGGACAAACATCTGGTAGATGTCCTCGTCCTCGTCATCAGGCTGCATGGTCCTCTGGCGGGTTGGGAACATAGCCCTGCGAGCTCGGTGGTCTGCCCAGATATTGTTCACAGAATGGTCACTTTCTGTGATTACTACGGATGGAATAGGGGTCTCTGGCGGTTCCTCAACCACGTTAGGTGTCCTGAGAAGTGGAGGGTGGTGACTTCCTTCCCTCACAAGGGATTCTCTTGCTTTCTGTGGTAAAAAAAAAAAAATCAGAAGTTGTAAAGACATTTCAAAAACATCCAGATGGAATTCGATTATTTGTGCATTTGTGATCAATACCTGAAGGTCTGAAGGGCTCATGTTGAAGGTTTTCCACTGTTCTATACTATCCACAGATGCCTGAGGGTTCAGTCTCTTCCTACTGCTTCTTCCGGGGACTCGCAGTCGTTTTCCGCCTCCCTGAATGCACAGTTTTAGACATTAACAACATGTCTGAGGGACCAGAGATTAAAGTGGGATCTTCACTGGGCAGCTTTAAACTCACCAGGCCACTGTCATCTTCATCATCAGCATCTTGCTGATGCGGCTCCTCTTCTCTGTCACTGTGGTCAAAGTGATCCCCAGGGTCGAGGGACTCCTGTGATTGGTTGATGAGGCTGCGGCTGCGACCGATCGTGCCCAAAGCCAGCTGGGACACTGGTGAAAGTAGGGTGGCACCCAGACTTTGCCGCTGAAGAGGAGAAAGTAATGAAGGGTTAAGTGAAATTAAATCATAGTCATAGTCCTCTAACTAAAACTGTTTATGATCTTTGGTCGTAGCTCACCTTCTCGCCGTCTGTGTTGGCAGCATTCTGCTTGGCATTCTTCAGTAATTTCGACAGAGGTTCTGAGAAATCAAAGGAATAATTGATGAATGAACAAAAAAAGCAGAAATTGTCTGAAAACAAGGACTCAAAATAATGACTTAATATGTCAAAAGAGAGAAACTAAATTAAAATGACTTAAAATGATGAGTTGGTGTTTTGAAATAATGAGAAACCTTTGCAATGTTTTGACTTAAGGGTCATTTCTGCTGAATGTTACATAATAATATGGATGGGGCATTCTGTCTCTGGGTTCATTTCATCCATATTCCATATTCCTGCTAGGTCATCATCTAGAGATACCAAGTTATCATTTGGCAGGAGAGCGTTTCCACACAAAGTAGTACATTTTTTAATCTCTCACCTTTCCTGCGTCCTCTTCGAGGGGTAGGACCCTCCTTGGTCTGAGGGGAGTCCTTCTTGTCTCCATCAGGGCTGTAATGAAACCCTGGATGATCTAAAGACGTGACAGAAAAGATGTCACACAACAAATACATTATGATTAAAATGTATGAATATGGTTAAACACCAAAATATAAAAAATAAATAGAACATGATTTTGATTAATTAGTTTTTCTATAGATTGTGTGTGAATTGGCACTTACGCATTGCATCCATCTCCAAAATCGCCTGCTTAGCCTAGAATTCAAATATTAAAAAGATACTGAGTTCAACGGGCTACAGATTATGCAACAATAAAAGATTTGCCACAAGGTGGCACCCAATCACAGGCATGGCTTAACAACTTTGCTCAACACTTAACAAGCAGCCCCTTTATGTAATCACGGCGGACCCTCTCAGCGACCTTCACCCCTGAAGAGAAATCCTCACTTTACACTTAAACATGGCCAACGGCAGACGAAGGGACAGAACACTAATTGTCGACAGACATGAAAGGAAAGGAGAAAAATCAGAGGGAAAGAAAGGCGGAGACGAAGGAGGAGAGAAGTGGGCGAGACGGGACTGACATTTCCAATACATCCTACTCAAATTATGTGTTTATGCCATCAGTGAACAAGCTGTCAGGAGACAAGCTGCTCTTACCTTGGCAGGGATTTTGGCAGGATGGTTTTCAAGTATGAGTCTTTTGAGGTGCAGGATCCACATGCGCTTGTCTTGCTGTGATTTGGCCTGAGGGCAGATGGGGAAACATCACAGAGAAGATAATGTCAGTCATGAACTTTAGAAAAGGTGGCTGAAAGGGTCGGGATTAACCCTGACGTTCTTACATCACACAGACTTTCTCATATTTTTCAGCGCTTGTCCAAAACACAGTGGTTAGGTAACAACAATGGCCGCATTAGCTTTTTAGCACCCGACATGTCTGAGCATCTGTCTGAGGGTGAGCCTGGACGATCTACAAAACAATCAGACACCTGCAAATAACCGTCACACTTTCTTATTTCACTCTTGCTCAAGGCTGCAGATAGCTACAGAGTTCAACCAAAACATGTAATTACAGTTACAAAAGACTTGGACGTCTTGCGTTGTGATGTGTGTTCTCTTGTGCAATGTTTCTATACCTGGACTGTGTGCTGAAGTTTGGGATTCTTGTAGTGAAACACGCTGAAACTCAGCGGTTCTTTAGGAATAACTTCCACCAGCATCAGATTGCAGCACTGCAAAAAACAAACAACAACAACAAAAAACAGACATGTAGGAAGTCGTGTTAAAATATTTTACTGGGAAGAAACATTTGTTATCTTGGCGTATCTTCGGGTCGCTTGAAGCGGCACGACTTACCAGTATGTGAGCCTTGTACGTGTAGGTTTCCTCTCGTTTCTTGGTGATGAGCAGGAGCTTGTCAAACAGGAAGAGAGTTCTCTCGTTTTTGGCTCGCTGCAGACGAAACGTTCCTTCGAGGACCAGCTCACCGTAGCCGATCAGATCGGGTCCCTTCCAGTTGGTCAGCAGGCTCTGGATTTCCTGCAAAAAGCACAGTAAAAAAAATAGTGTATGTATGAAATGTAATGCAGGTAAAAATGCAAATAAAGCCGGTGATTTTAAAAACATATTTCATACTTGGATAAAAGATAAAGAAAATGATTGGGAAAAAAAGTGAAAACAATAGAATAAAAAATTATCGATGGATCACTGAAAAGCTGTTTTTAAAGATGGCATGAATGAGGAGGATAAAGGATGTTTGTGGAAGAAACAGAATACAGACAATAAAAATAAAAAAGTTAAAGAGAGGTAGGCAAGAGAAAATAATTACAATGAAGCGGACAAAACAAAAATCCTGGAAAATGTAAGACCGAGCCAATCCTTTCCTCCAGACACCGAGAGTAAACGCTTCCACACACATTCCTGCATTCATCTGACCCTTCTGGCTCCCAGCTGATAAAAGAAACAAGCATCTCTTTTATGTGTCCTCTCTATGCAAGGCCGTCATTAGCCCAGTGGAAAATGCAGGGACTCGTGTAAGAAAGACGTGGGAAGGATCAGAGCCTCGGCTGATTCAAGAACCTCGAGTGCACATAGCTTTTGTGCAGGACTATAAAATAATCGGCTCCTTAAAAGGCTCGAAATAATGAGAGAGAAGTGTGATGGATGCATCGTGGGGGGCGATCACACGTTGACATTTAATGGATTCAGGAAAGGTCTGCACACAGAGAGTCGCAAATCCAGGGGATCTTTCTTATTTTTGCGCTAGTAGTACCTGCAACCTGACGGCGTGCTCGTGTTTCCTCTTCATGTCGTTGATGTGCCAGGCCACTCTCTGCATGGTGTCTATGGCTTCCTGCACCACCTCGTAGGTCTCCGTGTCCTTCTCCATGTGGTTGGCTATCTCCTGTAAGGACAACACACACGCACACACACAACGCTAGGAGCTAGCACTTGGACATAATGTATGCACATATACTCAAATCTAATTTTTCCTTATTTCATGTCAAAATATCTTAATATGAGACATAATCTTTTTTCTGTGTGTGTGTGTGTGTGTGTGTGTGTGTGTGTGTGTGTGTGTTTCTGCACATAAACACACTCTAATGCAAGCACATACACAGGAACATACATACTGAGCACCATATGGCTAAACATTTGGCCTCTCCAGTGGAGACTGTTAGTTGGAGAGGATTCAGAAATCCTGTAACCAGACTCATCTATTTATATTGGCATACATTATCCATCGGTGTGCTGTCCTGTGTCCCATGCTTGCATTTTTGTGTGGGTGAAAAGTAACTGCTCATGTGACTTACATGCAGCAGTAGGTGGTACTTGAGGATCCTCTGCACTGGCTTGAGCAGGTAGGAGCCCAGGGGCAAGGAGTGTCTCAGAGATTCCTGGCGCTCGCGGAAAAACTTGGCCAACGCCTTGTTCCTCATGCACTCTGTCAGCACAGCCACCGACCTGTGGAGACGAGACACGACGAATGAGATATCGGGGATTTGTAGTAAAATTGTAAACCTTGGGTTTATGATGACAAACGAGAGCTGTAATGATCATCCTCCAACCTTTCATCCGCCTTTTGTTGAAACGAATATCACATATTTCGTTTGGGTTTTTGCATAATATTAAAATGGGAAATATGTCCAAAACAATACATGTATTTCAGTTGTGATGCTCTAGACCCAGTGCACTACACTGTGCGTGCGTAAACAGTCTGCTTTTGTCTCACATCTCTTCCAATGGAAGAACATTTGTAGGTATCTTTGTAGGTATCCAATGTTCAGTGTATTTCCTCAGATAAACTCTTCACACATATAAAAGTAAACGTCTTTTTAATTCATTGTGATCGTTTTTTTGCCTTTAGTGTGTTTTATTCCAAGGTCCCACATTCTAAAATGTTTGATGCCTTCCACAAAATGTTTGCAATCTTTAATGTTAAATAAACCACATAATTTTTGCTGAAGCACCTCTATGCACCCTCTGTCTGATCGCTCTATATTAGTGCCAGTACATTTAAGCCCCCCCCTCCTGAAAAGTCCCGTCTGCTCTGATTGGTCAGCTGTCACAAGCCTGAGCAGGCACCGCCCACCCTGTTTAACCATGGTGACTTAAAGCGGTGACTTAATACTTGTGACATCACAACCTTGTGGAAGGAATGGCTCATTTAAAGCACAGTTTCTGACTATAGGCCTTCTACAGTACCTGCTTTATAATAAGAAGGACATGAAACCTCACCCTCTACAACAGATGGTGGTTAGAGGTTACTGTTTGTATAGCATTATTAAAAGATTTTAATCTTCTGGGTTATTCTGATTATGTGTATGGTACACATTCTATTAAAACAGCAGAGAGAAGTTAATCTACTTGTCATTGCTGTGTGACCTACTGAGGGGGAAAAGTTTTCTAGACCAAATGTAGGCTGTTTGTGTGTCTGTGTGCGCACACACACGCAGTGGAAAAGGACAGAGAAAGACAGTTGTGAATTGCTCAGCTTTCTTCTCTGTCTTTGTGTGTGCGCGCGCATGCATGTGCATGTCTGCATGCCTAAATTCCAGTGAAGCTCCACACAGGCCTCACATTGTTCTAAAGGAAACCCGACCTCGAAGCTCAGCATGACCGCGGTACATCTGCAGCCTCTGTGTGTGTGTGCGTGTGTGTGTGCACTTGCGACTGCGAGTGTCTCCCATGTATGTGCGTGTGTGCGTATATGTGTGTGCGTGCGTGTGTGTCTGTCGTGTGTGACCTTGGTCGGGGTCACCAGCTGTGGTGTGGATGTGGGAGACGGTCTATCTCAAACAGCTGACAATAGCCCCTTCACACACACACAGTGACACACACACACACACACACAAAATCAGCGTTCAATTAGCCGTCATTAGCTTGTAAACAGTTTCTACCCCGCGTGCCTTTTCTTATCATCAGAATGGTAGCCGCAGGAGAAAGTGTGTTTGCTCGGCGCAGTTTGTCTTGGCGTGAAGAACAGCCTCACGTTTCAGCCCATTTAAGTCACACACAATGTACACACCGACACACAAAAAGAACCTCCACATTACTCTTCCCGAGCGATTCCCCCACAGGACCACGCTCACACAAAGCTTAATAAAACATTAACGGTGTATGGTATGATAAGGTGACAACCATAATACCCATGTCTGTCAGTGTGCGAGCTGTAACTCTGTCAATAGGCAGCGGATAAAAGAATGAGAGGGAAGAAAGCGAAGCGCGGAGGGAGGGAGGGAGACCCTGAGGCACAACTGTAGGTAGACACTTTGACTCTTGCTGAGGTGGCTTCTATGGAGCGTGTCAGTTCGTCGGCGAGGGAGAAAAGAGGGTAACGCATTGATCGAGGTGCACAATGGAGCCATGTGAGACGCTGGGAAGACGGTATGTGGAGGTGAGATCAAGATAGGATGACAAGGACAACAAGAAGATGGGCTGTGTGGAGGAGACACTGTACTGTAACAAACACACACACACACACACACACACACACACACACACACACATACACACACATTCTGGTTGGGGTCTTACCGTGGGTAGTTGGTGCAGTACTGAGTATAAATGTGGAATTCTTCACTCTGTGGAACACAACAAGGACAGAATTAGGTCATGTGTTCTACTGACAGGAAACAGGACAAACTGAAGAGTGAGGGGAAGAAAAGGTGTGAGATGTAGAGGTGTAGGTGTGTGTGCTGAGGGATGAATTTGCCAGATGTCGTGTAATATTCATCATGTACACCATCATGACGATGAGTTTCTGACTGAATTTTGTTTTTGACTTTTAGTGGTTTTCGGCCTCCGCAACATAATTACACTTACACTAATTAAAAGGCCCATGAAGTGTTTTTGCAAGTTTTGCTCTTTAACAACAAATCATGCACTTGACTAACTTGACTTATATTAGCTTGTAAAGTTTGGGCAAAACCTGCCTGATTAGCTCAGATAAAAAAGTGTTCCTTATAACCAGTCTAGAAAGTCATTGCATTTCCTTTAATTTCTAAGATAAGAAAATGTATTAATAGACTGATGACTAATCACAGTGAACACGAGGTCAGTGTTACACTACTGTTTCCTTGCAGTGTGGATTAGTTTGAAGAGTCTACTCCATTTCCTCTTAACAGTGACTCACACTTGATGTTTTCAGAGCTGGATTTCACAACAAAAGCCAGTTTCAATCAACTTATGAATTCACACACCATATGAAATTGGTTATTAGCAATAGCTGGCCAGAACCGAGGTTAAAAAAAACAAAAAACAACAAGAAAACAAAATGAAAAACAATGCAGCAGTGTGCAAAATGATTAGTTGTATAATATGCGTCTCGAAATAAATAGAACTGAGAGTGGTAACGGACAACCACCGCCCTTTTCAGCATTTCCAAGTTTTGTAAGGTCTAATTGTTAAGTATTGTTGGTGCTGCCGTCACAAAGACAACACGCGTCCATTCAATCATTTGGGCTACAATGGAGACGTGCAGGCAGATAGAAATGGTGCCAGGCTGCCAGCTTGACTTCATTTTCCTGGGAGATTTTGTGCCCAGTGACAGACAAAGCTGCATGGTGAAAGTGAATTTTACAGGCAAGCGATCTAAACGCAGACACTGTTATTAGTCTATAGACATTACACTGTGCAATTAGCATTTACTTCACAATGATTAGCTTTTATAGGGCACAACCTGCCTGACAGGCTCAGAACTCTAAATGTCGACATATGCAACAAGCTGTTTGTATAATATATAGTGACTACAATTAAAATGACATTTTTCTTTGTATTGTCATTTCTTGTCTTGTGCTATATGAAGAAACTTAATTTTTAGGATTAATCATGTTTTTCTTTATGGCGCAGCTACAAAACTTGAAGGTCATTTTCTCTGTTTTTATTCCTGACAGTCTTTGGTTTCCATTGGTTTCTGTTTGGTGTGAGCAGACTGGAGACTGATCACATCGAACATGAGGTCCGCATTAATTTTTGCTGGTGTTACACTATTGTTTCCTCGTACTGCAGTTTGATTTGAAAAGTTTACTCCATTTTCTCAAAACAATATGTCGTCCTCTGACAAAACTTGATGAAGACTTTGATTACACAACCAAAGCGAGTTTCAAGAGGCCGCTAATAAATTCTCCTGTCATACGAAAGTGATTTGAGCACAATGGACGCCTGGAGCTGAAAACAAAGTCTAAATTTTCTTACAACGCAGCAGCACATTTTTCAACATTATCGTTTTTTTAAAATAAGTTTAATAAACTTTTTAATAAATGTACTAAAACAGAAAACCAATGTTACTGTGGTATCCTTTTTAAAGGTCGAGGTTGTCGGCCTCTTCATTGCTGTGTCGGCGGAGCTTCGATGACTCGCCACTTATTTCATGTTTACGACTCGGCACACTCTGAGCCCACGGACAAGGCATCCTCTCTCCTCCGCTCAGCGCGACTAATTGAAAGTCAACCCCGTAGCTTATGATTACCCTTTCGTCCTGGCCTTTAAGTCTCTGTTGATCCCAACAGCCCTGAGCGCTCGGATTAAATATCCCCTCATACTTCATCGCCGCCCCTTTAATTGAGACTTTTCCCACCTTGCATGCCTCTCTGAACTTCAAAAGACACCAGAGACGGTGCAACTTGTCAAAGCTAGGACGAGACAGGCTTCCTGTGCTCTCCACCTCCGGATCGTCCTGATTTCTATCTCATCTCTTCGTCAATCTTTTATGGATATTACGCCAATATCCTCCGCTTCGAACTTTGAGTTCCTCGTCTTGTGCTCTCATGGTGGCCGGGAGATGAGCCCTGTACTGTTGCGTAACTCTGTCTAATTAAACTCTATTTGTGTCTGTAAACACTCGGGGGGTCGCAGGATGTGGACAGCTACCAGGAAGCGACATCATAAACACACAGGGCGCATGACAGAAGTCTGTCCTCGTTCATAATGTGTACAAACACACACAACATGGACATTCACACACACTTTCCAACATGTAATTCATAGTAAACTTACAGTAAACATAGACTGAATGCATGTAAATGTTTTTTTTCTTGCTTTATGTAAATATACATTACTATTCAAGCTACAGCAAACAATTCAACCTGCTTGAAAACAAAGTGGGGACACACACACACATGGACAGACACACACTCTCATGATTTGTTAGCCTGAGGTGCTCCGTGGGAACCGTCCTAAATTGAAGAGCAGAGCTCTCCTCCTCGTCTCCAGCAGTCTGCCGCCACAGACCAGGCCTAAACACAACCAGATGTGCCACCATCGATTTCTGATGACACACACCAACACACACTCCTAATACACACTCTTAATATCCGTCTGGACGGCGAACACGAGACCGCAAGACACACAAACGCTTCCACGGGCCTACAAATTTGTGCCAAGCACGCATGTCTGCACAAACTCTTTGAAGCCGACCATGAAACCAGCCGACCCTGAAATAGCTCAGATCTGTAATAAACTTCCCCTTTAAGAAATATATACAAGCTATAGCTACATCATATAATCAGCGTGTCCAAATGCTGCATGTGAACTCTGAAAAATCAAACATATCTTTTTCCAGAATCAAGAGGAAAATTACACAGGAAGACGTTTAGTTTTCTGAGCGGTGGCTGCTAATGATACTCAAAAGAAACAGAAAAAGACGGAGGTTAAGGCAATTGATCAGCGGGTTTTGTTGCGATTTGTCGAGACTGGTCAGGTCACATTGAGTCATCAGGTAGGGGTGAAAAAAAGAAAAGCTTAAGATCTCGTCGTAATTGTGCCCTCCGAGCTTCAGTCAGCATGTAGCAACCCATAAAACGCTTTGGAGGATTAGTCAACACATAGCAGAGTCAGGGAACATGAGGATGGATAGCCAATTATCTGAGAGAGGGGGAGAGATTTACAGCGAGATCTGTCTCTTCTTCAAACAATGTGCTTAGACCAGAAACGCATTAGTGTGTGTGCGTGTGTGTGTGTGTCTGTGTGTGCGCATTTCGCCGCAGATAGTGAAAGAAAGGTTTTGTGGTTTTTCTGGTTCTTAGCAACTGTGACTAACTTTTCAGCAATACAAAAGAACCCTGGTTACAACCCTTTTACCAGAAGTCTGCATGTGGAATGATGACACACACACACACATATATATGCACACGTGGATGTGAGTCCTTGGATGTCTCAATGTAAAGGGAGTGTGACGGTCAGCGGTGACGAAATGCTTCCAGGCGGCGGACTGGCTCGTACTCCCTGTAAAATCCATAGAGGCCAAAACACACCGACTCTTTAAACACACAGTTAAAGATACTGTATGTTCATTTCAGCTGCTCCTCTTATGAATATGAGCAAATAATGGAAATTTAATTAATTTAAGCTTGGAAACATCAGCTTTTGAGCTTTAGCTTGTGTTTTTCCTTTGCAGACAAAGGGGCTGTTCACATCTGGTTTAACCATTCGTCCTGAGTGAACCCATCACAAGTAGACAGCCTCGAGTCCGACAATTAACACCTGACATTAAATGCATCTTGAGTGACCTCCTATCAACCACCTCCCCACTTTACATGCAAATGTGCACCTATAAACAGATACATTTTTCTACACAAAGTTAGAAATATCTACATGTACCAAGTGCCGAATTAACAAGTAGGCCCAATTAGTTAAGAATTCGTTGTGGACAACATTTCCCAAAGTTTATTAAGTTTCCTGTAACTCAACAAGTCTCTTAAAAGGGAGTCTTGTGAATTCTCTTCAAGGAAAACAAAGAAAAAGCTGTTTATTGTGTTTGAAAAGGTTTACCATTAATACGTAATATTCTTTAATAAATTTGGTGTAATCAGTTGAAACAGTGGCTGCTGGGAGGTCAAACGCAGCTCAGACACAGAAGCAGACAGGATTCACTTTAGGCATTAAAAAAAAACCGAAAAAGGCTTTTACAGTGATGCCGCGACAATCTGACACTTTTCTACTAGGAAAGAAACATCTTAAGGTATTGTATTTCAATTTCACAGTCGTAATGACCCAAGGGTAAAATGTAGGACTACTTTGGGATACAATCATGGCCACCATGCAGGCACCATGTTAAATGTGTGGTCTGCAGCTAAACTATATCCATGCAAAATAACCGACTGGGTTTAAACATTATGTAAAGATGGACGTTGTGACCGCTCCCCAAACATGGAGCCAAAACATCTCGAACTCTCCCTAAAAGCTCCCTGGCAGTATGGCAGGGTGGCAGTACGGGTCTCCTCCTCCACTGCACACTTCAGTTTAGGATATTTTGGCTTCAATTGTTCTACAGTGGGAGAACTTCCCTGTTTTTGGTTGGTTTGATCAATTGAGAGTTGCATGAGAGTGTAGTTATGAGGGGCAGGGTGTTTTATTGACTTCCAGAGGTTGAGCCTCGCTCTCAGCTGGCTTTCACCCAGTTTAACCTCTGGATAAACCACACAGTAAACACCATGAGGATGTTATACTGGTTTTTATAATGAATGCTGCGCTGGCTACAGAATAAAAAGTCAACAATAGGATGCCTGTATTTCAGGTCAGGGGCTCTTCTGAGATCGGCTTCTTTTCTCGTAAAGACTTTTTTGTTTTTGCGACTGTAACATGAATCAGTGGGTTACAAGATGTCATCACGCTGGTTTGTTTATGGATCCCAGTTAATTATGCAGAGCGCTGCTGTGGGCTGCTATAAAACGGGTTTGTCTCAACAACAGCTGCTGAATTTAGGGAGTCTGTGACTTGATGGTCAGACAGTTGCTCTGTGGTGTTGGGTGTAATTGCAGTCGGGCAGGGAGGGAATGTAAAGTGTTTCAGAGGAAGTGCTGGAATGCAGCAAGTCATCATGGGACATAATCATGCAATCATTATTTTTTGAGGGCACAGATGGGTGAGGAGCAGAGGAGGAATAAAGGCAGAAACACAGACAGAAGGAGCAGAGATAGCCGAGTCCAGTTTGTCTCGGTGAAGCCCTGCTATTATCCCCCTTCTGTAAAAAAAAAAAAAAAAAAAAGGTGATTATACATTTGGACGGTCCTTAAAATTCCTGCCCTCCTGTCGCACTCTTTAAACACACATCTAAACCCCCCAAAAATAACACGAGTCTCAATAAAGTTTACTGACTTCGTGCAGCAGCGTTATCTGATTTTTGTAAACTAATCTCTTGTAACAGAACATTGTCTATAAGTGTGTGTGTGTGTGTGTGTGTGTGTGTGTGTGTGTGTGCGTGCGTGCGTGCGTGTGTGTGTGTGTGTGTGTGTGCGTGTGATGGAACCAGCTGTTTGGACGAGTTTCAACAAGAAGAGAGGAGGAGAGTGCATGTGGGCAGAGAGACAGACAGCGGAGGTAGAAGTACTCAGAAGCTTAAAAAAATAGTAGTATAGTAAAATACAAGGGGCTCAACCAGACCATGTCTCAAACAAGTAACTCTGACTGTTTCATAAATGCAGAGGAGTAGGCTACATTCAGACTGCAGGCACAAGTGGCCAAAGCCAATTCATTTTTTTTGCTCATAAGTGACTGTTTTTTTTGCACAAATCACATCACATCTTAACTTTTTTAATTCCGGCATGTGAAGTTTTGTGACATGTTAATGTTCTTACGTGCGTACGGATCAGTTCAGTTTAAGTACAGTAATTTAGTTAATGTCCATTAACGGGAGACAGAGAGATGGAGGTGTGGAGAAAGAAGGGGTGAAGGGAGGCAACCATTGTTACCTTGGATACGAAGCACTCTGCGATGGCCACAGGGTCGGCGTTGCACTTCTCAAGATCATGAAGAAGGTCCCTGAAAAATACACACACACACACACACACACACACACACACACACACACACACACACACACACACACACACACACACAGACATCACTCAGTGAGATCATTAGTTGATGTGAAAATGTGAATACAAACGACTCGCCCTCGACTCATTGTTCCAAACTGAGACATTCAGGAGCAAGAGTCACCCCGACTACAGAAATGAGGTCTTAGGGCACTCGGCTCTGAACAAATGAGAAACTTCCATGAATTGAAACAGGCATCTCCCATGTGTGGCCTTGTGTGTGTGTGTGTGTGTGTGTGTCAGTGTGTATGTGTGTGTGAATGTGGAAAAAAAGGCCACCGTTGGGAGTTATTGTTTCATGGTTGAAGCATGAGGTCACCTTGATCGCTTTAAACCGCTTTCATGCTTCCTTTTTACAGGCCAGTTTGTCTGTGGGACAGCTGAGAAATGAATAGGTAGGAGAAATGAGTGTTTGTGTGTGTGTGTGTGTGTGTGTGTGTGTGTGTGTGTGCGTTTGTGTCTCCAGACCACCATGGCTGATGCTCAGCTAGCCACACACACACACACACAAACACACAGTTAAGAGCAGTGCCGGAGGACACAAATATGCAGACGGGGACTTATCACACACACACACACACACACACACACACACACACACACACACACACACACACACACACACACACACACACACACACACACCTGACTGTTGCGACAACGCCCTTCCCACAAATCAACAGGTGGCTCAGCCCAGTTTCACTATTTGCAGGACATTGTTTGTTGAACCTGAGAGAGTCAATGTTTTTCTGTGCAACTGTTTTTTAAGACCTTTTCGGGCAGGTCAAAGTCAAGTTCCAGTCTTCATTAACAAACTGGTTTTTCATTTGCTAAATATGTCTGAGTTTAGACCCGTTACAGAAAGAGTTAAACCTGTTTTCCTAGCTGATCACTAACCTTAAGACAATATTCACATTAAGGGATTGAATCAGAAAATTGGGGACATTTTCTTAGTCGTTTACGTCTAAGTAGAATCTGACATATCTGACGAAGCATTTCATAATGTGGAACTGCCTGAAAATCAAGGAAATAGGGACGCATCACATCAGACAAAGTTTATCGTTGAGATGATGAAGATGAAGAAGTAGTCAAGTCTCAAGTATGTAAATAGTGCGTGTGTGTGTGTGTTGTACCTGTTGAAGTGGTAGATGTCCTGGATGTTGCCGAACAGAGAGCCTTTATCCTCAGAGCTCAAAGCCAGCCGAGACTGGTTACTGATACACTCCAAGTAGTCCTGCAGAGAGAAAGCTGTCATGATGGAGCTGTTCTGTACCTGGCTGCCATCTCGGCAAACACTTGATGTTGACGGACTGCTCGCACTAAGACTCCTGCGGACCTCAGGGCCTTTCAAAGCCCACTATTCTCTTGACACATTGACAACTTAATGTGTGAAAGGTCACATTTTTAGAGCTGCTTAAGTAACATTCCTTTAGTTTAACAGTCATATCAATAACACATTAGCATTGTGATTCAGGACTTTCAGAAGCAGAGGCATTTTTTTTTATCTATCAACGCTGTGGTTCATCTCGCTTTGCATCTTGCAGGCATCAAATTCACAATGAGTCTGTTTGTTTATGTTTAAATGGGTCACCAAACGTACCTGGTCGGCCACTACTACACCTGGGCATGCTGCCCATGTAAAATATATGTGTGGGAAACACCGGTATTAAAAGGTTCCCTCATACAAATGCAGAAACCGAAACAAAGATTTGATTAGATTTAAAAGTAGAAAGGGCCCACACCAGATTTCGCTGTGACCTGTTGTAAAACCTGTTTTAATCCAGATAACGACAGCGTTGTTTTGTGCAAACAGCTTGATAAGGAAACAGCACAGGTCATCAGGTTGAGAGCGAATGCTGGGAAACAAATGCTTCGCCCATGTTGAAAAACAACCATAAGTCTATTCTCTCTTGGTTTCTTATCACTGCGTCCATCACTGTCGTTAGTGAGGAGACGCTGACAAGACAACACCGGCTTCAGCTCTCAGTCTGCCCTGGAGGGAGAGAGTGAAAGGTGCAGAGACGGAGACAGATTGTTTTAATGTTTTTCTGTTAAAAGCTTCTTCTGCTCGCTGATCGTGCTTGTTCAGTATTCTGCGGCGCGGCTGATCAGTAAGGCACCCAAACAATACTGCTTTTACATCTACTGCTGCCAGCCACTGGTAATTTAACAATACATGTCTCTGTGTCTGTCTCCTGCTGCTTCCTACAAAGCATCTTAAAAAGAACAGTCCACCCAAAATAGAAATTTGTTTAAAAGATGTAATAGTTCACAAAAAAATTCAAAGCAAATCAGCATTAGAGCATTCTCCAAAACAACTGAAGTAGATGGACATTAAATGATTCCGTGCAGCTTATCTGCAGAAATCTCCAAGTCTCCGGAAGCCCTGAGATCCAAAGTTGATAAGAAAAGACATTATTTACAGCCTCGATGTGCTTTCGAGCTTGTGCATGGGGTCCCTGTGCTAGCATTTCAGCAACAGCTGAGATCTCAGGATTCTGGAGGCCTGGATTAGACTGGTCAGGCTGCATGGAGCCATTTTTTGTTTTTTTCTTCACTGTTTCGTCGTGACTGCAAAACTTCCCCAGACTTTCTATCAGCATGAGGGCGAGCAGATCACGACTGAATTCTCATTTTTGGGTTGAACTTATCCTTTAAGCTCTGAAAGTTGCCTACCCGCCTCCCAAAACACCTGCTCACGCGCACAAACATGAACTCAGTCACCCACGCAGCAGCTGTATTCACACTCCACACCAGCAGCAGTCAGGATACGGGTTTGAGGAGGCAGAAGCATCCTGCTGGCAGTTTTCAAACCTGACCACAACCTGCGACTGGGCAGGACAGACATTACAACACTGAGAAAAGTACAAGGCTGTCCCCGAGCGTGCACAAACACACACCCACTGATCATTTCTGCACACAACATCGGTGTGTTTTCAAAGAGGGAGCAGAGAGACACAGAGTCTGTTTGCATAATTTCCAGTCTGCTGTAGCGGTTTTCGATTCCTGATAGTGTTTAATGTATTTAGCCATTATTATCATAATTATTATTATATGGCTGCGTCTGAGCAGGCCATTAAACTGTGTTTGGATAGGCGAAGGGAGGGAGGTAAAACACAGAAGAAAAAAAAGAGACTGAATAATCCCAGCTAAAACAAATGACAGCCATCTTGGGTGTTTTAGGGTTTAGAGAGCTTTAGGCCAAGGTTTAGTTTTGAGGCTTTGAGTTACACAATTAGACTAACAGGCAGGTTGGTGGTTACATCAGGGGGTCACGTGAGGTCAGAGGGTCATGTTTGGATTTTGCTGGCTATCGGAGGTGATGCGTAATGCGATGCTGTATTAGCCGCCGGGTCACCGATCTGACCCGGCCTGACCCAGTCACTCATCGCACTCAGCTCAAAAGCTTGACTGAGCTTGACAATGGGCAGCGTTCAGATCCACACACACACACACACACGCACGCATGCAGGTACACTCCCTGCTAACGTGTACAAACGTGATGATTCTCGTGTTAACCATTAACCTCCTCAAGTGCACACTGTTTTTCCTCCACACCAAGCGCTCCCTTCACTCTGCAGCGCAGCAGGAAGTCATTCCTCCGGACCAACGCCGAGTGCAAATATCCAAATCTCACTGTGTCGGATGTTCCTCTGCAGGCCGAGTTTGATGCAGTGTTTCCAGTTTATTTCCAATCTTAACTTCAAAATGTTTTGGCGATGCGTCAAAGCTCTCAGAGTGGAAAAAGTCAGTAGGAGGAGGAGGAGGAGGACGAGGAGGAGTAGGAGGGGAAAGAAAGATGAGAACTTTGTCTTTGGGGTTGTTTGTGGAAAACGGATTGGCCTCATTACACACACTGATCGAGCCAAGGAGGGGTGATCACACAGAAATGTGCGACGGCCCCCCGAGAGCTCAACTTGAACACTGTAGCCTAACAAAACCCATGCGAACAGACAAAAAGAATGCAAAAGATGAACAAAATTGACATCCAGTCTTCTGTTTTCTATATTTAGATCACATTACACATCACCTCCAGCAGCCAACAACATCCAAACATGACCCTCTGACCTCGCGTGACCCTCAACATAGCTGCCAACCTTCCCGTCAATCTAATTGTGCAACTCAAATCCTCGAAACTAAAATCTCGGCCTAAATCGTCGAACATTTGCTTATTTTTTTTTTGTCTACTTGCACTGGCTTTCTTAGGTTGCAGCATGTTGATCTTTCAGGGCCACCGTAAAAAATGCAGTCTAGCGCCAACTGACAAACTCCTTCATACCTACACACAACAGAAGAAAATGCCACTGCAAACAGACAATGAATGCTAATGTCTCTTGCTTGTAATAAGTAAAAGAAGAAACTAAACACTGCAGGATTTGGTCTACTTTGATATCCCGTTCATCTTTCAGCTGGATGAACAAACCCACAAACGCTCGCTAACGTCTGGCTGTTGTCTTCAGTGATAAAAGGGTACGATCAACATTCAGGCGAGAGTGAAATGAAGTTGGCATAAACAAAATATTTATCTTCCCCCAAACTAAATGTTGTGTTTTTTAGAGTGAAACTCCCCTCGGAATGATGGAGTTGCGGCCCAAAACCTCTGGAAAAACCACGGCACAACATCTCAACATTCCTCCTGTCAGGGTTGATGCTTTGGGCAAGAATCTACGAAAGTGCCGTCTTAGATTCCTCATGTTACAGCCAGTAAAATGTATTACAATTTTCTTACATTTAAGTAGTAAGTCATTTAAGTCCATCTAAATACAGCTGTTTTTGGCCTCAAATCTGTAGACTGTCAGCTTTAATACTGCATACTGTCTCTATTGGCATGAAACACTATGATTGCTAGCGCCAGCTTTTGGGGGCCGTTTTTGTTGCTTTTGCGTCAGTTGCTTGGTGTTGGAATTATGTTTTGTTTAGCTGCGAACAGCAGTGATGAAAACAACACCAGGGTGGACACGCTAATTTTCGGCCCCTTTTCCAGTACGATGCTAGGGCGCACACGGAAGTTAAGTACGTAACACTTTTCAACCCGTCTCTGTTCAAGCAGCATTCAGTCATTCTTCAGTCAGCATTATCAAAAAGTAACCACTGTAACACAGTCGCTGGCTCCCATGCTGCATAATTTTCCTGTTTTCGGGTGTGTTCATGACTTCAAACGTGACTCACCGGAAAATAAAAACAGGATGGCAAACTCATCGACTGGCAATAGGAAAGGAGTCAATTGTTTATTGTTTTTGTTTGACAGGTTTACCCTCGTTTAAAAAACGCCATACATGGGCTCATGTTGGCGTAGAAACTGTGCTGTGAATTCACAAGTACAGCTCACCGACTGGCAGCCAGGGCGGGAGTGTGAGCGTGGACCACATCTCGGGCCGCTGACGGATGAAACACAGGTGAGCCCGGGGGAGGAGGGAGTCTGGGTAAATATTTGTGTTCGGGCTGTAACACCCTCTTCCCTCGCAGGAAGCAGCACGGGCAAAAGGGATTACTGCGGGGCCGGCTCACGTAGGACAGTGCTGATAATAGGCGGGTCAGTGCTGCGCTGTCCAGCAGCTGTCTGCTGTGTAAGGTAAACTGTCATGCTAAAAGGCCCTATTCATACAGATATAATCAGCGCAATACATCAGCTGTGCACTCACTGGAACTGTCATTAAAAGGGGTGAGGAAAGGCTAAATGCACGTGTCTTTATCCAAAGTACCGGTGACGAATTAGCTGTCCTGCCATGTAAGTGTGGTCCTCCAGGGCTGGGTGGTCCGCGGAGCAAAGCCAGCAGAGGCCCATTAAGTGCAGCTCCTAAAGCTCTGCTCTGTGTTTTCCTAACCTACTTTAGACGTTGTTATCTCCGAGCTAAACCCCTCTACCTAGCTTCCACCCTCTCTCCCCCTTTTCCTCACCTCTGTGTCCAAAGGGGGGAGGAAAGGAAGGAGGAGAGAGTGGAACATCGATCAGGGGTGACGGGCCAAAACCACAAAATCTCTAAGCCTCACTCTTACAGCGTCTCTGAGGGATATGAGGTTCCTGCGCAACAGCTATTCCTTGGAATGAACTTTTCTAACCCAAAATAGCACGCAGACAGGAGTTGGGGATGTGAAAAGAGGAATGCAAGAAAAAGGCCCCAACACATGCAGAATACGACAATTTCAGTACAAATATTTCAGCGCTTGACGCCATCAATTCAAATTAGGCCGCAGGGTGCAAAACGCAAAACACGCGTCACATGTGCGCACCACATTCGAGCACAGACGACATTAATTTTAGTTTCATAAAGAGCTAAAAGGAGCTGAGCAGAGAAACACAGAGGAAGGGAACAGAAAGGAGCGACCTTTGACACAAGCCACTACACCCAATCTTTAACAAAGCCAATAAAGCGCTGACTAGAGGCAATGTGTATCCTCGCAGTTCAAAGCCAACCTCACAAAAAGAGCGTATTTATCCGTGTGTGCGCTTTAAAAAAAAAAAAAGAGAAAGAAAAAAGTTTTGAATGTGTGCCTGTGCCCGCAGCACAAAGGCAGCGGTGTCGTGTATCTCGGCCAAACCCCGCCTGCGAGCGCAGGTGACCTTATTGTATCGGAGGTTCCCGGCAGGCAACAAGCGGTGCGTGTCACGTGCGTGAGGAAAACCACAAAGACGTGAAGGATGTGTGTTATCTGTTGTTTTAAAAAAGGCCCGTATTCCTCATGGAAAGATCGGGGTCAAGCCAGCGCCAGACTGAAACATATTTATGTCGGCAGACTGCTGCTCGGACTTCAGATGGGTCAGCTGGGAGATTGTTTTTTTTGGGGGGGTGGGGCCTCTGAAACATTTACAACTACATGATCCACTTTGATTTAAGCTGTCTGCAGTGTGCATGACCAGGAGCTAATGTATGTACCTAATATGATGACGGACTATGAGACACCTCAATTCATCCCAACACAAATCTTTTTAATTCCATGAATTATCCATCCCGGTTTCAGTTTCTTGATGTACGTTTAAGAGCTTTATAACATTTTACTTTTACTTCTTGACGTCTGTTTAAACATTCAAACAAACATCCTGTGCGAAGTCACATGTGGAGCTGATATCAATTTGTTCAAGGCCTCTCTCTGCATTTGATTTGCTGCCAAATGTGCTAATACACCTTTAAAGTCGTGCCAACATCAAGGATCCTTCTGCTTCTAACACTGACACAGTTTGTGTTTTATCAACATATCACTACGGAAGAGTGTTTCGTACCTCGACAATGCTTCGCAGGTCCTGGACGTAGGTTCTCTCTGTGTCTATTATCTCCTGCACCACCCGGTCCACATACGTCTTGGGCGCCTGCACCTGACCGGTCCGCTCTCCCCCATCTGGGCTCTGCTCGGGTTCTGAATGTTCTGTCACATTTTGCCCACTGCCCTGTCTCCCTTGTCCCCTCCCCGTGTCCATCCCTCCATCGTTTCTGTCCTCTTCCTCCCGGCATCCCAGCTGCCGGGCGGGGACCAGCTCCAACCGAATCGCCCCGGAGTCCCGATCTGAGGTCACCGGGTTACAGTGAGGGGCAGTGACGAGGGTGGAGCGGCTGCCCAGCGAGCAGTGACTGTCCCGGGAGGAAGCGGACGAGGACGTGGAGCTGTAGCTGATTGGCCTTTCGGCGCTGTCGGGTGACGAGTCCATGCTGAGGGCAGAGCAGTAGCGGGAGGAGGTGTAGCGGAAGGCCGGGTTGCGGAGGCAGCGGGCCTGTATGTCAACGGAGCTCAGGACTGAGCCGGAGTCCGGGACTTCAGGAAGAGGAGGCAACACATCGGGCAGGTAGTTATAATCGTCTACAGAGGAAACAGAGAGAGGGGAAGAGATTCTTTATCAGTCGGTAGGGTTCATGCAACATCACGCATAGAAACATGTTCACACACCAACTTCCTAGTTCCTTTCAGTGAAACTACAGGTTTTTGAGACTGCAGACTCCAGCAAAACACTGAGTTTACCACCAAGTGTCAAGTGCATACCGGTGGAGAAACCAGCACCACTGGTCCAATTTACTTTCCAAGCATTTCGATGAGAGAGACAGTTACTGTGTGTTGCCTAGAGCGTCTTCCAAAGTTGCACAATCAAGGCTCAAATTTGAATTAACGGCTGTATCCTGTCTTGGTGTCAAAAATTTTATCGATTATCAGATCTGATATCTATATATTTTTAAGGTAAAGCACAAAATTGGACTTAAGTAGCAACACATCCACACCGGTGCAGCCCCTTGTGTTGTTGTGCGGTAGTTCCATTGTTGGTCTGAAGGTCTCTGAAACAATGGCTCTGCACATTGCAATATTTAAATACACTGTTGATATATCGGTCATGATGCCTGGGTATAATTACTGCAAACATATATGACCACAGTCTAGACCTGTGGTATCTCTTATACATGCCTACATTGGAATTCCTGTCCTTATGTCCTAATCTGCTGAAGTGCCTCCAGTGGTGTCACTCAGCGGCTAAGTTGCATTGTGGGTATTGTGGGCGGAAAGCTTTCGAAAAAGAAGTAAAAAGTTGATATCTGGTTCTGCTGTTTCAAATCTGATCAAGTGTTTTAAACTGTCACAATAATGTGTTAAAGGTGTCACAGGAGAGCAATGCTTGATCAGGGGTCTGCTTTGAAAACCTGGTGCCTGCATTACCCACAATGCAAATTACACGCAGCTTCGCCTGGAGCCACAAAAGTCTTCATACTACTTTTTTTCACAGGTGCTGTAGAACTCCCCAAGACCAGTTAAGACGCTTTAATGTGTAAAAAAGACCTGAGACAGACAAACAGACAAATGATCAATAGGTGCCATTAATCAGAGTGGACGCAACATGGAGGTCTAGTATTTCATGTACCTGTAACATCATGTTTGATTACAGTAATTACACGACTCTCAAACTGTAAAGTCCTGACGATTTACTGATGCTGGAAAGTCTCGCGCAGAGCCGTTAATATTCAAATTAAATTCAAACACTCGACAGACACCGACCCTGTATTTCCCTCGCTCCCACTAAATGCTAAAAAGACTCACTGTATGTAACGTCGAACACTTACAATCACACTTTCATATAGCTTTACACTCTCTATGTGTTTGGCATCCCAGTTCCTGACATTCCAGCAGACCACAAGTCTGACTGACCACCCGCCAAACGAGGCCTGCCAGCCCTCCCAGGTTTGTCCTCAGCTCTACCCGAAGAAACTTGGTGTGTACAAGGAGGTGAACAGCGAGAGAGAAAACACACACAAAGACGAGCGGCAGAACAGAACAGAACTGTGATTTGTGCGAGAGATAAATGTGTTTTTTGTGTGTGGGACTGAACTTAACAGCGAGATTGACGGTGTGATGCTGAGAACACTCCACTCCGAGGCAGTGAATGAAAGCCCTATTTTAAGAGGCAAGGTTGTGTGTGTGTGTGTGTGTGTGTGTGTGTGTGTGTGCAGATACAGGAGTCTCTCTGGCGTCACGCCGGTGCCAAACTGGCTCACAACCTTGTGTCTGTGGAGAGATCCGTTAAGATATGATTACCAGCTCTCTCTCTCTCAAGGCCTCCCAGTCTGGCCAGCTGAAGTGAAACCACACATGCAGCGTATCAAACAGAAGCCTTCCAAGTTCCCTTCAACGTTTTCCAAGGTCTCGCTTCGCAGAAAGGCCAGCTTTCATGGGAAGAGCAGGGAGAAAACAAACACAGGCAAGGGGAGGACAACGTGAGAGAGCGCCTCGCACCAGCTCTGTCGGAGTCTGACACGGTCCTCCATCATCAAAACTCCGTACACAGTGCGACCCTGCAGCGCTGCTGTTGTGGCAACACTGCGGTTCAATGCACTATAGGAAGGTGTCGCTCCCTCGCTGCCAGCAGCGCCGGTTCAGCCTAAACCCCCGTCTCACTTCAAAGCGTCGGAGATCACAGGCTCGCGTTCAAAAAACATGAAAGGTGAAACTGAGAACAAGCACAAAGAATCCCGGTGCATACCCACTCTCTCACCTTTCAAATGGGTACCTCGGAGGTCTTTTGGCCACGGTGACACCGCCTGTTCGACTGGCCTGTGATGGTGAGATCACAGGGTTGATTCTGGCAACCACTGCTGATCTGGTACCAAGTTGAGAAACTGAACCTACGTTACCACACTTTAGATTTTATTTTATTTTTTTTTTTGTCAGCTTGAGGCGCACAAGTTTGAAACACTTAGAACGAGCTCAGTGCGCCGGGGCAGTGTTGGTGTTCACACTGCTGGCACGGGAGTGTTGGACTGAGACAGATCAGGGCGAGCTGGTTAGCATGCTAATGACATAGACGTCATAATGTCTGTTATTTCTTAAAATTCTCTTCGTATTTTCAAAAAATATTTCAAGTTTTCAACCACAATTCTTACATATTGCACCTTTAACCACAGACCTTATTTCACACATTTTAACTGAAACTAGCTAGTCATTTAACACCTGAGCTTTATTCAGCTTAAGAACAGCTGCCTATTGTATGTTCAATTAAGGCTGAAGAGGGTGGAGTATTCAGGCTAACCAAAACAATCAGCTAAATAGGCTTAAAAAGTCTTTACAGCTGAGGGAAATGCAAGGTTTGGAGATTATTCCTTTATATGACACCTTTATATGTGATTATCATTTGATCACTTTTTAAATAACAGAAGTATTGATAAGTGCACGTCCAAAATCCCTTCAGTCCGCCCCACTTCTCCTAACCATCGTGTTTTTCACAGGAATATAAAAAGGAGTTCCTGGTCACATTGTTCCTCAGAAGGAAGTGTTTTGAAATCTCGAAAAACAACTGCGTTGAGGGGCAGAGCTGCAGTCTGTAGCGCTGAATCGCAGCTTTCTGCAGTTTTAATTTCGCTCCGCGGCCGTGCCAAGAAAAGCAGGAAGGAATTGGAGCGTCCAAAAAAACTGAAGTGGCATGAAAACTGGATTTTCCTCAGACAAGTTTGGAGCCGATTCATTGTGCGTGCGTCCGTCCAAATGTTTGTGCTCCCGGTGCCTGACCCACTTTTTTAACAATTACAGATCAGACAGGAGGAGGAATCTGAGGGGAGGAAAACAACACACACACATAAACCGACGGCCTCTGCTTTTTTTTTTTTTTCGATAAGCAACGTGCTGCTTTTAAGTTACCGTACACAAAGCACAATGGGTTGCATTATATCACATACCATGACATTAATAGGTAACCGACTCTGGCAAATCTATGATGTTTACTCCCTTATCACAGTAGGTTATGTATGTAAATCACACTAAATGCATTACGTTTATCGCTCCAAAGATAACACTAACCCAGCTAATAACTTAATGGTCCTCGCACCGCCTATTGCAGCTAGATACGGCTGTGCACGTGACAGACAGACAGTTACACACAAACACACACACACACACACACACACACACACACACACACACACACACATACGCGGCGAGCAAACACAGAGAGGCCATGTGTTTCCGTTTGCAGTGAAACCCAAACATCTCAGAGAGAGATTGCTCCATCTTGTGTTTGCCCAGCCCTTCCTTCCCACCTTCCAGCTTCATGTTTGGGGCACACCCCGACCGTTTCCTGGGTGAACTGGCTCTTGGACACACACACACACACACGCACACACTCACTACACACACACACACACACTACACACACAGAGACAGGGAGCAAAGATGGCCAAGCTTAAGTTACCTCCTGTCCAGATTATGTTCAACCTGATCCTTGTAAATGATCTCTAATTATGGTCATAAGCACACAGGTTGGGACTGTTTCTCCTCAGTGTGCGTTTGTGTGTGTGTGTGTGTGGGTGCATGTGAGGATTAGGGTAGTGTGTGATAGCTGCGCTTCCTGCCAGGCCGGAGAGGGAGAGAATCAGTCGAAGCCTGAACAGCCTGGCTTCAATCTCTGGCTTTCATTTAACTTGAAAAAGACAAAGAGCTCGGGCGCTTTAGTATTCGGCCAAGTTTCATATGTTGAACATTGAGGCCGACTGGAAGGCAAACAGTGAGAACCAGACTGAAGACTGACAGAGTCCACAGAGGGCACAAAACACTGAGAGTCACGTGTGGTGTTTTAGTTTTTAGGAGAGCGTGGTTCTCACAAGTAAACAGAACCCTTCTGATTAGAAAACCTTTACATTTGTGCTTGTTTTGATTATCAAAACATGGATTTTTAAAAAAAACGACTAAAGGCATAAATTTGATCATTAAAGTAACATAACAGAGACAGAAAAGCCACACACTAAATGCTGCTGCTCAAAACCAGCGTTTCTGTGTTGTTTCTCTCACCGCACAAGCGCTTCAGTCCAGCACTCCCGAGCGCACTGCCAGCATTTTCATGCCCGGACAAAAACATCATGTGGACACGGGGCCCTTACAGTAAAATAAAGTGATGATCTTGCAGCAGGAAACAACATTTTTTTGGAGGCAGGGAAACAGAGAAATTCAGTGAGCGTTGAGTTGGATGTCGGACGATTACTTTCATTAGAGATGATTCTGCTGAATACGTTCGTACCTTTTATTGTTTCAAGGAACATTCAAATCGCTTCTTTTTGTCCAACCGTGTCGTGAATGATAATAGCCGCTCCAGCTCTGGCTGTGTCAAATGTGGTAAACAATGAATTAACATCACACTAATTGAATTTAAACGCCTGGTGTGCTGCTCCGACTGGGACCTGAACACCCTCCTCCTTCGACGCCGTCTCTCGGGCCTCTCTACCTGTCCGGCCAGGTTTAATGACTCACGCTACACTTGACCCGTCCACTTCAGCCGGACACTTTACGGTCACCTGAAGCTCTCTTTACTCTGGAGTGGTCAGCAAACAGCTGTGAGCACCCTCGTCCCTTTACGGCCCCGGTGGTCCTCAGAAGTATCTCAAACAACACAAACAGCTCTGTGAGTGCTTTGTGACGGACATGTGAACATTTCTTCGTGGCCTTCTAAGCCAAAATATGTCAAGAATTATGTCATATGCAGATTCCGGAGACAGGACAGCTGCGTGTTTATTTTGAGCTGCGCGGCATCCCGTAATCTTCGGGTTCAAGACAAGTGTAATAAAATGACAATGTGTAGTTCGCCGGCTCCAGCAGCATAGCCCGCACGCGACTTCCAGGGAGTATCCCTCAGCAATAAAACCCAGGGAAATCAAAGAGGGGACTTGGTACTGAAAAGGCTGGAAAATACCCACTTGGTTTGGCTCTGGCGGCTCACGTCAGATTTGGCTGAACTTTGAAGGCATTTCTGCTGCGAGCGAGGACCGAGTCGTGCAAGAGAAGGTTCAGGGTCGGTTTGGAGAGGACGAATGATTACAGCGGCCGAAAAAAGGGCAGATACGCCGTCGGTTGGGACACGCAGACCACAAAGACTTGGATGCAGTTTTATTTACAGTTATGCTGCTTGGGTCACTGTCAATGACTTGATGTCCTCATTGTGTGTGTATTTCCACTTTAGGTGGACTGACGATAGAGGAATTGGCAAACTGGAGGGTGAGCATGTGATGTGCTGACATTATGTGGTGTACTATAAGGTGCAAGAGATGGAAGAACCAAAAACGGCATAAAAATAGACGGGAAACAGCACTTAAAAGGTAGGAAACATCAGCAACAGATAGCTACTCAGTGCTTGGGAAGTTTGGAGCTGTGTTGGGACTGAAGGTAAACGCCGAAATTTACAACCAGCAAGTCAAACCTTGTCGAGACGCGACTGTGAGCAGTGTAAACTGGGTTTCACTCTGCTGAACTTCCTTCAAGTCTTTCATGAAAACACCATGAACAAAATGCGATGCCAAACACTGCGTTAAGAGGAGGTTGCGCCAGTTTTTATTTAAATGGAATGTTCTGACCAAAATCGGCTCTTTTCAAAGGAAATGCGTGCTTGGAGTCAAAGCAAATCTTCCATCTTCGACACGCGGATCTGGATGTTTGACCGACTGCCAACGGCCTCGACACTGAGAACATAAGAAGAGCCAGAGGGAGAGCAAGAGCCTATGGAGCCTTCTGCTTTATATCATTTTCCCCACCAGCAAAACCAGGCCACTTATTTTGAGAGGATGCGCAAATAAAATTCCCACCAGCATCATCTCCAACATGACGTCAGCGAGGACAACAGGCTCTGTCAGCTGAAAGACTGTCGCCTTTCTTCTTTCCATCTCTCCCCCTTCCTCTCGCATTAATGCCACTCGCACTAAAGTTTTAACGACATTTTGGCCACTTTCTTGATTCCTGCCATTTTCTCTCTCCCTTCCTGCCATTCTCCTCTTCCCTCCTTCCTTATTATACATTCAAACTCAGAATATGTTTGGCAGGATATAAAGTAACTGCGAGTTCTCTCCACAGGACATTCCTCCGGGCTCAGACCATCCCTCTGCAAGCATATACTTTACTATGTAAAAATACACATTGACCAGCCCACTGTGTGTACGGCTACAGACCACCGGGGCTCATATTTACACGCCTTCCTAACACTCCCTATTCACGCTCAAATTACTGACATACATAACAATCAGGAAGGATTTAAACCTTGCAGATGATCTTGACTGTCACCTAGAGAGAAGACTTTGTGGACTGTTTTAATTAAATTCTGAGAGCACATTCAAGAAACCCATCAGATGGAAGATCCACTGACAAACAAGCACATTTAGGAAAATAAAAAGGAAGCGGAAATGTTCCAAATTAAAGAAAAATATCTCCAGGGACTTTAAAGGTGCACGATGTAGTTTTAGCGAGGACGTTTTAATCGGAAGAATAAACAAACTCTTTGTTTTCATGACTGAATAAACTGAAAAACATGAAAGGACAACACAATTTCATACTGTTTTACTTTGTTTACATGTGGCGGACCCTGCCACCTTTCTAGCTTCAAACAGTGTTCTGGGGACATCGTTTTCCTCTGAGCACAGCTTGTTTATTCAGTTAAGGAACAAAATAAACACTTCTATGTTTGTATTATAACCTCATTAATATTGTAAATATTAAAATTCAGACTTTGAATTTTGTTTCCAGAACTACGCAGTGCCCCTTTAACCAGACAGGACTTGACCACACACTGCGTACAGCTCCTCTAATCAGCCTTGTTTGTCCGTGTGTGTTCTTGTTTATCCTGCAGCAGGCCTACCAGATGGCGTCCACCGCCACGCAGCTTGTTGCTGACTTTACGGTCCCGGTGCATTTACATTGTAACCGAGTCCAGAGGCTGCTTTGATGGCAGACAAGAACAATGTGTTATTTTCATAGCACTGGAAGTCAGAGGGCGAACGCAACGGGGGAAAGATGACGAGAGGAGTACATGTGTGTCTCTGAGAGCGAGAGAGAGTGAGAAATGAGGAGGAGAGCACCCAGAGGAATGAAAGTAGGAAGAAGAGATGAGAAGAAAGGGCCAAAGGTCAAACACCACCCACTCCCTCTTTGCTTTTTTCTCACTTTTCCATTCCCCACTCGCTGATTTTGAATCCCGCCTTTTGTGGGACTCAAACCCGCAGAGGTTCTTCTTCTCTATCTCAAACCAATCAACCAAATTCCCCCCAGCGCCCTCGTCTTTTTCGAAACCACACCGTTTTTCTCCTGCAGCGGCACAATGAGGCGCCTCAGCCCGTGCTGTCTGTTCGGCTCCAGCCCCACATCGTCTGCCGCGTCCACTTGAGGTCAGTCTCTTGGTTTCCTTGATAGAGACGCAGGCCTGATCCCAACTGACGCTAAGGGCCTTAAAGTGTCACTCGGGATTTCACACCGCGGTCGGACGACTGCGGCCGAGCGGGAGGCGGACGAAGAAGAAGAAGAGAGGGCAGAGGTGGGAGAGACGGAGAGAGGCCGAGGATGGGGTTCGAGACGGGGAGGCGGGGTTTCCACCGAGCAACTTATCACCGGACCGACAAAGAGCCGCGGACATACATTATAATGCAGATGTTCCGGAGAATGGAAGGAGAGGGGGAAAGTAAGGAATGGAGAAGAAACAATTTCAAACATCTCCGCAAAACAACACGTCACGACTGGTAAAGACGGAAGCTTCAACTTGACGTGCCACTTAATGGACTCCTGTGGCTTTCATTGCCTCACGAAACGCGATTAAAGTAAACACGCACACACGCAGCTGGGAGGCTAATTGGCAACAAATGGCGTTTTTTTTTTTTTTTTCCTTCTTCTTCTTCTTCTTCTCACGATCGAGTGAAACCAAACAATCAAACATCCCACAGGGTTTTTATATACACAGATGAACACCTCCTTATCTTCGCCTTCTGTTTACGAGCGGTGAAGTTTCTGTGTTTGGACATGGGCGAGGAATGCTGATGCAAGGCGTACCGCTCAGCTGACAGCACCGGTGTTTAGCCTCTGTGGGAAAAAAAAAAGACATGTCCACCCTGCAACACTTACACCTCCCTATTTTCAGACACTCTTCACACCCACCCTTGGGACAACCGTGCGACCTGTCCCGCACACACACACACACCCACCCTTGGCCCTCCCCTCCCGAGTGTGACATACTAGCCTCATTCTCTGGATGTCAGCCCGGAGGAAAAAAAACGCTCGCCTGCCGGACTCTGCATCCACATCAGTCTCTCTCTTGTTATCCCTCTTGTAGCTACGCGAACACTTGCTTGATTGCATGATTGGAACACTACTGATCTGTTTTCATATTACTCCAAAGGGACCTGCTCCCCACGACCCCACCCCAACCCCTCCACAGAGCTGCAGCTCCTCGCACGTGAGCGCTCGGGATGGGGGGCAGATGTCCTCCACCTCCCCAGAGGACCAGGACGAGCAGGGTGGGAGGAGGACGGACGGAGGGGTCCATTGTCTCCGGCACCTCTAAACCAAAGAGTTTGCACTAAACAGTAATTATTCCACCACCCCCCCCACTCCTCCTCCTCCTCCTCTCCTCTCTTCTGTCCCCATTTGTAGCCACCCCCCAACTGCTGCCCTCAAGGCTCTAATTTGGGTCACAGGCAGCAGAATGGCATTTCAACACTCAGTCAAACCTACACCCAGCAAGAGGACGCTGACACATGGGGTGGCCTCAGGAAAAAGAGGAATACAGTTAAAGTTATCTTTGGGGAAAATGAAACACAGAAAAGCTATTTCTTAAAAAAAAGTTTTTTCTGCAGTTTCTGCCTTTAAATTGCATCCGGAACGAGCAACGCAACAACATTTACAACTGTGGAAGAACAGCAGAGAGGCTGTGTGCGCCACCGCCTCAGCATCATCAGGGCTTTCTTGCGGGAAAAGCAAACACGCTCCCTTCAACGCCAGGGGTGAGAAAACAAACCAGAAGACGCTGTTCATACAACCGTGCCGCTGAGAGACGCGCGGCGCGGAGACACTTCACACAGCGCTGTCAGCTGAGGACAAAATATCACACACACACACACACACACACACACACACACACACACACACAGCACAAAAAGAGCCACCAAGACAAACAGCCAAACCATCAATGACTCGTATGAAGCTTGTGATGGACGTCTGGCCAGATGCCACTTGAGAAGAGAAGAAGCACTTTTTATACTTTCTCTGCGGTGCAACACGTGATATTAAAGGTGCACTATGCAGTTTTGGGGAAGAAATGTAAATCAGAGGAAAACGAGGAATCCATAAACAAACTCTCTTTGTTTTCATGACTGAATAAACTGAATAAACAAACCAACTTTAAAGCACAGCACGATTTCATAGCGTTTCAGTTTGTTTATATGTGGCGGACCCTGCCACCTTTCCAGCTTCAAACAGTGATCTGTGGACCTTGTTTTCCTCTGAGGACATCTTATTTGTTCAGCTATGGATAAAGAGTTTGCAGAATGACCTCATCAATAGTTTCATATCCATAACTACACTGTTCACCATTAACTCTCATTTTTCAACCAAATACTCATTCATTGACAAATTGTTCAAAGTGATTATGGTTTAATCCTGTTTTGATGGGGTTTGCAGACATGACAGCAGAATGTAGTCCTGCAATCACTTCTGGAAGAAACTTTGATCTGATCACGCTGGGAAACATGACTGAATGTATTTGATAAAACAAGAAAAGCTCTTTCTTACCAGTAGGCATTGTGGCTTGGCTCTTCTTCAACAGAAATGAGGGTGAGTGAGGTTGGAAAAGGAGCACAGGTTTTAAAGGAAAACCGAGCAGGTCACATATCCAGAGTATTCCAAGCAGTATTCCCAGCAAAGTGTTGGAAAAAAAAAACCAAAATCCCCTTTAGATCTCCCAGATTCTCTCAGTCATTGTGAATCCTTTTTTTTTTTCTTCGGGGAGCAAACACGCAAGTCCGCTCCTCCAAAATATACACCGGAGTCCAAAACTCTCAAACTCTCAGGCTGAACCACACACACCAACACACTCCTCTCTGGGTTTTCTCTCACTTCAGTTTGATCTCCTCTGTCTGAATGCCTCTCTCCCTCCCTCTTCTCTCTCTCTCTGTTTCTCTCCCTCTCTCTCTCCTGTGGCAACACATCCACTGCCTGCATGTGTGCGTCTAAAACTGTTCGTGTGTGTTTGCATGCCAGTGTGTATGTGTGTGTGTGTGTGTCAGAGTGAATGGCCTCTGCTCTCTCCGCTGCTCCCTCCCTGCTGGGTATTCCCCTCCCCCTGACTCCTCCTCCCTCTCTCTCCCGCAGCAAATTACAAGGAGCCGGGAGTTCCACATTAAGTGCCTCCTCTCCTTTTTGTTTCTTTTTTCTTTCCCCCTCTCTCCCTCCATTTCTGTCTCTCTTCCCATCGTTCCCCAAAATCGAACTTTTTAGCTTGGTTCTAGTAAACGTTCGTAGGGCCTGGCGACACCTTTTGTGTGTTTTCGTCTGCTGCACGCTCAGCAGGCAGCTGAACTGCCACTGTTAGCGCACAGCTCCAGAGATCACACACACACACACACGCACACTTAGAGAGAGGCAGTGAGAGGTGGAGTGGGGGGTGGTGGTGGTGGTTACGGCTGATCAATAGGCTGGGTGCCAGCTCAAACAAAAGCTTCTCGTCCACTGCGAGACACTGCACCACTCATTGTGTCCCACATCAGAGGAAGGCTGGACTGAATGGGCGCACAAAATGTCAGAAGTGGGATTCAGCATGTACATGAACATCAGCCAGTGGTTCACATTCACCCGGGCTTGTGTTAGATCATCTGTTTGACATGTTTCAGCACCAACACTAATGTGAAACGTCTTCTTTATTCCTTTACCTTGGCGGAATTAACTATTAATATGTCATCATCCTCGGCATTTTTCACAGGAAGCCTGCATCACAAAATTGAGGTGTGGAGCATTCGGGAGCCGGAGGAGGATTTGATTAAAGGCACCGCTGAGTTGCATTATGGTAATTGTAGGATCATTTTTGAAGTTGTACTCACACTAGGGCCTTAGAGAGAGGACACCTCGCCCGCCGCTGCTTCGACTGTGACCATTCCTTAATCTTAATGACAACTTTTAGAGTGCATCGCTAAATCAGTGGAGTAACCCTTTAAAGGTGCAGTGTGTAGGATTGAGGAGGAGTACAACCTAATTACCTGAAAATAAGCATAAGCATGTATGTCCATAGAGGGAGTGGGAGTCTGCCATGTTGCACCTCTACATTCTTCCTATTTTCCAGCGGTACTGTCAAAAGGATTTTGATTGGTTTGAAAGACATACACATGAGCAAAAGAGGTGGTCTGAAGTGAATAATGTCAGAAAGCAGTTATAGTTCAGGACAGGCCACGAGCCCATAAGGCAGACACGCGGGAGACAATGGGCCCTCAGTCTCACGCACTAAAGCAAATGTGTCGACTATTAGTTGTCGCTCTCTAAAGACAGGGACTGGTCCCAGCAGCATGGGGTCCAGCTAACACCACCCCCTTCTCCTCATCAATACAATAATAGAGACCCCCTGGACTATCCTCACACACACACACACACACACAGAGCAGACCCCAAGAAGCACGACCCCTCTCTCTAATGGTCTGAGGGTCCGATGAACCACGAAGCCCCTAGACCTCCTCTCCGAATCTAAACACGAGTCCCCCCTGCCAGCTCCACCCCTCACACACACACACACGCACACACAGTACATAACGAGCACCTCCAGCTTGGCAAACACACACAGGGAGGGAGCGCCTAAACTCCTCGGCTCAGCCAAGCATGACCTGTTGATGACAGAAACCTACAGCGGCAGTCCGGCTTATCTGATGCCCCCTCTGTTTGCTCCGACGGCCTCCCGTGACACTCCGACCACGGAAACAATACTGCTCCTCTTTTACTGCGTATGACAACCTCTGCATGAGCTGCAACACATGTAGACAAAGTGCTTTAAAAAAAAAAAGTGGGATGAAAGGGACGACAGGAAGGCTGAGGATATTGATAAGGATCAAAGATGAGCCCGATGTTTTGGCTGCAGATTTGACCCGCCGAATGAAAACTCATCCTGCCAGACTGTCTGACGTAAAGTATTAGAAATGTCACCATCTCCTTCACTGGTTGTTGCCCGAGAATTGTAAAGAAACAGCGTGTCATTTTGCGTTCATTTCACCTTCTTGTCAGGGGTCAGATCAGAAAGTTGATGGCACCATTGCTTCAAATGTTTCAGCACCCATACTAATGCGACGCTTGTCTTTTAATCCTTTTACTTTGAGGCATAAACTGTTAACATGTCGTCATCATCAGGTTTCTTTGTTGAGGTGTGGTGTATTCGGGAGCCAGGGGAGGGTTTAATTAAAGGCACGGCTGAGTTGCGCTGTGGTAATTGTAGGATAAGCCTGACTCACAGGGAGTTAAAGCCCAGATGAAACTGAAGCCAGGGTGACATTCGGTTCCCCATATTTGCGTGTTTCCCGTTAAAACAGTGAGGTAGGGAGGGACTTGGTATTGTCTGAGGGAATACAGTACCAAACGGCTAAACAGCAGCCAAACTCCAGCTCAATATATTATTCCCTGTCATCACGCTGGCCGCAGTTGGTCTCTGAGTTTATCATTTCCCTCCTAACTCAGATTGCAGATTTCCCAACAGACCCCCACCACCACCTCCTCGCTTTTAAAGGCTATCAACAAGCCATATAACAAGGCAGTAAGACTCTCTCATGCACCCAGAATTAGGAATTGATGGTTTGAGAGTTTGAGGGGTTGCCAAGATGATCGGGGCTCAGAGCGCCGCAGTGGTCACTATGACGGCGGTTGAGGAATTCATCTCCAAGGCAGAGTGGCATGTGGAAAGACATCGAGGGAGAGAAAGAGAGAAAGAGAGGGAGGGGTGGGGGGAGGGAGGGAGGGAGGGAAGGAAGAAAATGCTTATTGTTAATAAACCACTCCGTTCCTCATAACACTCGGGCAGTGCAAACAGCGAAGCGGGGCAAAGGGTTCATACACACTCTATTTAACTTTTACTGCCCACACACACACACAAAATCGCTTGTTTTTCCGACCGCATTGTAAACTTAAGAAAAGTCCGCAGCCTCTTGAAAGTGCTTTAGTGCACGGAGAGTGTCAGAAATTTTTTTAAAAAAAAACCCACTATCCCCAACCACTTAAGCATGTCCCGGAGGAAAGGAGGGCTGCAGGCGGAGGGGGGCGGAGATCTTATGTGATAGTTGTTATTTCAGCGGGCAGCTCGTGCGTGTGTGTGTGTGTGTGCGTGTTCGCATGTGTGAAATCAGGTGCAATCACTTCCTCAGGCAGCCTGACAGCTTCTTCATTTTCTCAGCTGTCCGCAGCGTAAAGCGAGGACGTTTCTGTGGTAACGTATGCAGCACACGGCGGAGGAAAACGGGAAGAGATTCAGACTGAGAGAGAGACTGTGACTAATGACAGGAGTTTTGTGGGTGGAGGGGTCATTCATATACAGTTTCCCCCTCCCTCTGTGACCCTGTCCGTCTTTGTCGCTGGCGAGATGGATCATCTGCGCGCGCACACACACACACACACACACACACACACACACACACACACACACACACACACACACACACACACACACACACACTCTACGTCTTTCTTTCTCTCTCGGATTCTTTAAGTGTCACAACTCTTGAAGCTTTTGTTCTTGCCGCCTGAGCTCTTCATTAACCCCCCTGAACACACAGTTTTGTCCCCCTTTTTCAGCCCCTCTTAAGTAACACCAAGGTTGGAAAATATCATCCCTCACTGTCTGACAGCAACGTATACAAATTCCATAATTTGTCCTCGCTCTCCGGGACGACACATACAAGTGTTTTCTAAACTGAGGCCACAATCATCAGAGGACTGTTTGTCTGTGCCTTCCAATGTTCCAATGTTACAAATCCAAATAAAAAAAACACGGAAGGAATTTGGTTTGGGTTGCAAAAAGGAATTTGGTTATGTTTTGTGAACACCAGCCCTGCGGTTACAGTAATAACCACAATTGTAAGAGTGGCGGAACGAGCGCAGACATCCTTATGAAAGGTCATTGAGTTTTTGTTGGAAATTGGAAACAACCAACCGTCTCCTGTGTTAAAGATCCATTGCTTTGTTGACATGTCCGTCCACCCCTTGTCCTCCTGATGCAGGCTGTCGATCCATAACAACACCCCCTTTACACACTCATGTCACAATAACTACAGCTGGGAGACTGCATCGTCAATGTAAAAATATGCTGAAATTATGAACATTTTCATTTCTTTAGGGAAACATTCCCTCCGTATCAATCCTTCTCTTACATTTTTTAAAAATTTACTGTGAAATATTCAAATTCAAGGGTCCGTGTTCTCTGTCCACAGCTATTAATATAGTAAAAACTGGTTAGCTTAGCTTAGCCTGCTAACTGTAAACAGCTGGCCTGACTCTGTCTAGAGGTAACGACCAGCATTCATGCAAAAAACTCGAGTAAGCACAACAGTTTGTGTATTTTAAAGTCACTGTAGCACCTTAAAAAAACTCCATTCCATTTTTAATCTCTCCAATGAAGATCTTTTTGGTCAGAATTACTCGACTGTAGCATGTAGAAACACAGGAATACCTGCCAGTATTCCCATTAATAGAAACTACATCTGGGTTTGGGCCTTTAATGTGAAACAGAGCGATGGAACCAGGCTTTTAAACGAATTTCACCCCAAAAATCATGTTTCAAATTAAATCAAGGTTTGTTCGGTTATTCCAGAAGCACTTTTTGTTTTGCTTTGTTGAGACTCTCCTTACATCCCGACAGCTATCACTAAATCAAACGCTGCCAACTGGGCACCACAAGCACGCAGCCAATGCATGAGCCACTGCTTCAAACAACACACGCCTGCAGCGGATAACGTTAGCATAAATCACACTACTGCAATAACTGTCGTGCCGAGTAGCTTATTCAGACAGGGGTAAGTCAGTGACGCCTATTTTGCCTTTTGTATGCATGATAGTGGCATTTCCGAATCTAACAGAGTCATTTGTTTCTGTATCTATTGGTCTTAAAAGTTAAAAGAGTGCGTTGAACAAAAGGGAACTAGCCACTAATACACCTTCCAGCTGGCCGGTGAGAGCGACGGAGCGGTCCGTGTAGTCCCAGGAGAGGAGGTGGGATTTTGGGAGGTTTGGATACTTTCAAAACTTTGCTTGCTTTTGCTGGTTGATACAGTCTCACCAGCCCCATCGTTTAGCTCTGTGAGTATACAGCACAGACATCCACTTTACTGCTGTCTTAGTCCTAGCTGTTGATGCATTGCAGCACGCTTGTTACAGCACCTCTGCCTGTCTGCTTAGATCATCAGACTCCATATATCATGCGTGGATTTCAGGATAACAACCAGTAAGAAGCCTTAAGTATGTTCTGTGCTGTTGCCAATATCATCCATGTAAAATCTACTATCCTGATTGTCTGTACTATCCATTATTGATTTTTCCCCTTTGCCAGATTTATGAGATTTCCAGAATCATGGACCGTATTCCCTCTGGGCCGCAGCAGTCTGCTCGCAGTGCCGGGACAAGTCCAGGAATTTCTGACTCTGGCCAGCCAGAAGTCTGACTGGCGCACCGGCTTCAGCTTATATAAGAGCATGCATCCCTCAGATTTGGAGGAGCCGGAGGGAGAATCCAGGAAACAAAACAAAAAAAAGACAAGGAGCGTCTTCGCCATTCCAGCAGACTAAACAACAGCGCGACACAAAAATAACTACAGCTGCTACGTCAACAACAACAAGGTCAACAGCCGCAGCTAATGATAGAGCAGGGTGGCAACCCCGGCCCGTAGAACAACCCAGGAAAAGTATTTACGATGGGAGATAATGTCAGTATTCGTCTACGCAGCGAGTCGGTATTCACATTAGCGGAGGCAGATAGAGGAGGAGAGACGGGGGGGGAGAAATAGCAGGAAAACAGGTGGTCTGCGGGAATTATAACTTTCAATTCCTGTAAGCGAAGATCATTTGGCCGTGGGGATCGTGGAGAGATATTTCTTTACACGTCAACATTACGGGAAGCAACACACTGGCCATTAATGTGTGTGGTCTTTTCTTTCGATTTAATTCAGATCTCCCATTTTTAATCACTCCAGTTCGCTGGAGTGATTAAAAATTGACACATGTTCTTGTTTGTGTAGCATACTGTAGAACTGACCGAAAAGAAAGTGTCCCGATTCTTGAGGGCGATGAATTTGCGTGTGTGTGTGTATATATATTCAGTGTAATTGTGTGTTGAGTGAGTGTGTGAGCATGTGTGGCGGATATATGGAGGAAGCTGTGTTTGGCCTCAGATTAAAATGCAGGACAGGGGTCCTGCTCCAGGAAAGGCGACCAGCAGAGTGGAGACAGAGGGACTTTTCTCCCATTAGGGAAACACGTGACACTTACTAAAATAACACTTACATACCATTCACCTATTCTGTCTCCAATATTGTATGAACATGAATTAAATATCACTTAGATCCATGTTATTGCGTTACATTTGCAAGATTTATGTCATGGATTTTTCTTAAGAAAAAAGAGTAGATCTGAAAGCGATTTTGTTATATATTTAGAATTTCCGAAGGTGTTTAAAGGGGCATTATGTAACAGTACAAACTCAGAAATGTCTCTTTTTCATAATTGAATAAAGACGCTGTTCTCAGGGGAAAATAATGTCCAGAACACTGTTTTGAAGCTAGAAAGGTGGCAGGGTCCGCCAAATATAAACAAAGTCAAACAAAAATTGTGCTTTCATAGTTTGTTTAGGCATTACAAAAGTAGCCAGTGAAGATGTTTCTCTTCTGATTAAAATTTGCACCATTAAGCAACCAAACTCTAAGTATCAGAGAAAGTTGATCCAAGAATTTATGAACACTTTATCACCACGTTATCATCAATCAAACTATATAAAGTCCCATCTAACACACAAGACAACATGACCACGTTTTTGAAGAAAGGAAGTCAGACAACCGATAATAAAGTGACTTCACGCGATAAATCTTAATGATTAACGTCACACATGACAACAAATGAGTCTATCCCACTTTGTCCGTGAATCTGTGTCCCTCAGAAAGCTGGGTGCTCCAGTTAGAGCTCCCAGAATGAGGACAGACCACAAAGGAGAACACACGTGTATGCACATGCACGCACACACGCACACACACACGCACGCACGCACGCACACACACACACACACACACACACCAAACACTTAGGTAAGAGTTTGAGGTTACTGTACTGAAAGAACACTGTCAGATAACTTTGCCTCTGGTAAAAAACTGACAGATTTTTTTCTGTTTTATCCAATAATTCATTATCAAACTTTCTGTGCAAACCTCTATTAAAGCCTAGAGACTAATTCTTCTCACAAAATAAGTGTGTTAAATCTCTACTGAACACTAAATCAGGCTCAAATCAGACTAGACATAACAAACACACTTACAAATGTTGATCCTCCTCTCATATACAGACTTGAAAGCCTTATTATTATCATTATTATTATTATTATTATTATTGCCACGCTCACTGTTGACTCCCAAGCTTAAACCCAAACTGGTACTTGTGCTTCCTAATTAGACAAGTGGGCAGAGGTGGCATTAGAGTTAATTGAAACTTTGGAACGAGTAATTGGAGGTCAGGCTGGGTTTGGTGGAGTCGACCTCTGCAATTACGATTCAATAAAGAGCTTTAAGGAGGGAAGAAACGCTCTTCTGTGACGTCCGAGCGTGCGATGGAACCAGTTCGCGCATCCAAAAACCAAAAGACAACCTGTCACTCACCTCACAGAGACCATTCCCCACGACTTAGCCTTTCCTCAGACGCTGGTATCCCAGTATCCTGTCACAGGTTAGATCCATGTCTAGGCATTGAAAAAAAAAAAAAAAAAAAGGTTTCACACCAGTTCATGTGCCGACTTAAAAACGCGGACTGACTCAGAGAGGTAGGCTCGTGTCAAGGCGGCCTGGTCCGTGGTCCACCCCTCTATGAGGTCAGTTCAGAGAGAAAGAGGGAGAGGAAAGAGGGGAGAGAGAAAGAGAGAGAGGGGGGGAGAGCAGATGGAGGCAAAAACGCAACTGAACTGACTGCCCAGTGGGAGGGGAGGGGGGAGAGACAGGGAGAGAAGTGCTCGCACATCCAAGCAGCCCACTTCCTGACCAATTACTGCTGCAAGACTAGTCTCTCTCCCTCTCTTTCCAACTGGACCCTTGCTCTCTCTCTCTCTTTCTCTCTCTCTCTCTCTCTTGTCTCTCTCTCTCTCTCATCCCTCTCTCTCTCTCTGCTGCAAGAACTGGAGAGCAGCCAGCACTGCAGGCGACACTGGTGAAATCACACTGGGAGAAAAAAAAAGGCGACAGGAGCCGTCACCGAAACTGTGACGAAGAGACCGAAGAGAAGGGGGGGTTGGATCGAGAGATACTGGTGATTGAGAGGAGAGGGGTATGGGTGGGTGAGACAGGAAGAGAACAGCTGATGCAGAAGAGGAAAGAGAAAAGAGGGCAGCGCAAGGACGAGCCGTCTCGCCTAACCCCGAAAAAACACGACAAGTGGGTCACATTGCATACAGGATCGGTCTGGTGCGTCTGTTTTTCTTTTTCACTTTCAATATCACAGCTTCTTGGATATGAGAGGTCGGGGTCAGGGGAAGAGGTTAGACTACCCAAAAACAGCCAGAGAGCAAGAGATCACAGAGCTCAGAGCTCGGCCTGCTGTGAGCACACACAGAAACTATCCAGCGGTCATTCATTGTGTGTGTGTGTGTGTGAGTAAGTCGGTCATTGTTCTGCATCCTAACGGAGCAGGATGGAGGAAAGTCCCCGTTCTCGGAGCCAGTGGCTGTTGTTCCTGCCTCCTGGTAGCAAGGCTTCCTGGGATTGATAAAGCAGCTCCTGGCCCCTGTCAGCACACACACTTTCTCACTTCCATGGTTTCCCCGGTCTTAAAGGTTTTTCCAGGGAAAACAAAACCGCACGTGGTGCTCCTGTGCGGTCGCAGACGTTGGCAAACATTGACCTTTGATAAGAAACCCACTAAAACACACTTAACCCTAAAATGAAAATGATCTAAATCTTCGTGATTCGCGCACTCACAATAGAGCATGGAGTGACTTTTAGCATCAGTCGACACGAGGGATCAGCCCCACGCTGTCTGTGACCTACTGTGGCAGTGACCAGTGACCACACAAACAGGGCCGATGTGGGTCAGCGATTATTATCCTAACCTGGATAAACCCAACAAACCCAGCGGCGAGCCTTTGTAACCCAACACAACTCCTTGCACTTTAAAAACACAACGAGACAAAGACGCACGATAGCACCGTGTCAAGGAAAAACAAGCCTCCTTGCCAACCGGTCGCCCTTATCTGCGCTTTTGCTTTGCTTCGAGGACGAGATGGGTGGAGTTTACTGCAAGTGTCAGGTGGCTTGTTAAACACAGAGGAGTAGACGAAACTGACTTTTCAACAGACTCCTGCGATTGTCTGAGTTATCGCTGATCAAATAATATATGGTTACGACAACAGTTTACGGCCGAGGTCATGTCTAAAATCGTATTTAATCTACGTATACACAGTGAGCCGTAAAAAATAGGTGAACAGCGTATAAAAAGAGTCAGCAAAGGTAATACAAGCACCGTTTCAGGTGAGTATTAAGGCCAGTTTTGTTTTCCATTTTTCTGAGAAACACCTGCTTGAAATTTCAGAAGAAAAATCAGAAATCGGTCGATCAATCTGCAGTGATTCTGAATCACCGCAAGTCGAGTTGCTGTTCCAGAGATGTGGCGTTGAATAATGGCCACAACATTTTTTTTTTTTTCCCCACAGGACAAGCTTCCTCTGACAGTATAAGTTAACAAATATATGACGGTTCTTGGTTTCAGGTGATTAAACATCAGGTGATGACAACAAAGTGTTGAATATCATCTCCTATTTCTGCCAACAGAGCTGCCTAATCTGGACCTTAAATCAACTGATCACGACCAGTTTTGTTGATTGCAGCCTCAGAAAAACTCTTAGAGAAAGTAGGTTAAGTGCGGCCTGTTTTGATGTTAGAAGCTACATTCGACTGTGTGATTATTAAGAGGAAACTAGTCATATCCCGTTCCTCTTAGTGTACAGGCAACTCCTGTTTGCCTGAAGTTCAGAATAAGAGAGCTGCCTGTAGCGGCAAAAAAGGAAAGAGGTCAATTATTTTCGTCTGCAGCCACTGGTGGATACCACAGGATCATTAAAGTGTTGACTGACGCTGATGTTTCTCCGACAGGAAAGCAGAAACGAACGAACCAAAGTGGGACTGTGAATTCGACAGCAGCTTAAGAGATTCCCCAACTCACAACAGGAAGAAAAACCCCCTCCCCCGCCCTCCACCCTCCTCTACCATTTCCTGCCCATCTCCTGTCGCTTGTTTACAGATGGAAAACAAAAAAAAAATCAAACAGGACGTGACATCATCGCGCAGGTGAATCACCCTAATGTGATGGCTTTGTCATTACAGCGTCACCCAACATTACGATTTCTATCATCATCTCCTCCGCCCAGCGACTTCCTGGTGACATCAGACTGACAGTGCAGGAAATGTTAATGAGCGAAATGTAATTCTTGCACGTAAATGCTCTCGAAGTGATCCTCATTCCTCTGATGTCATCAGGGACGTGAGGAGTACACAGCGTTTCGGAGCTGTAGTGGGACACTATTGTGTTCCTGCCCTGTCCCTGCTGTTGTGAGAAGAGGACGGATGATGGACCAATAAATAAACTAGAACATTTTTTTTCACTTATCTTTTTAGCCTGGCTTTTACTTTGGGCGCCCCAACAGACATCGCCCTAGTCCTAATCGTTGGTGTCCTTAAAATTTCCATCTCCTGTGTCTTATTTCTTTTAAAGGAAAAAAAATGTAATGCTTTCATTGCTTCACTGTTGTAATTTCTACTCTAGACTTGCACGTTTTTATTAACTGCTGTCTATTCCTGTCTTTGCTTTTGTCTTCGTTGTTATCATCTGGCTCTGTGAAGCACTTTGGGCTGCGTGCTTGAATGAAAGGTGGTATATAAATAAAGTTGATTTGCTATGATTTGAAAAAAGACGTTTTGTACAAATGATATTTTAGAGTTCGTAACTTCCTGAAAATCCACTGAAATTGTGGATGATGACTTCCCGCACTTGCAGCCGTAATTACTTGTCCGATAATCGCACTCTCTACTTTATGATGCTGCCGCGGATGTATAAAAAGAAGAATGACGCCAGAGGAACGTGATGCTGAGGACTGGACCTCGCGGATTACTGTGTGGCAGTGTTGGAGAGTTTGCACTGGTGATTCGGCTGTTGGGGGGGGATTTACACCTCTAGCTCCGAACGCACAGAGATCAAACTGATATAAACGCTCCATCAAACTCCAGCTAAAACAGCAAACCCACTTAATGACTGTACTAAATCTCAATTTGTAATCCCTGCAGGCCACATACAACCAGAAAGTGTGCCAAAAAATCTAGCAGGGTAGAAACGTAATATCAAGTTTTCCTGCAACAAAACCTCAATCTGAAAACATGGAGTGTATCCAGTGTATCAAAGGTGGGAGAGACTTTGTGTGACAAAGTGTCCTCAGTGTAGAAAGCCATGACATCATCATCGTCGTCGTCAGCACTAAGGGGCCCTCTTGAAAGGGTCATCACTTCTTCGTCTTGGCAGCTCTGTATACACACTTAGATTAAAATAATATTTCTTGGTGTGGTTCAAAAAGGGTAAGTGATATCACCACCGCTGCTATAAATATGAATGTGGGGGAATCTCAGTGAGTGCATGTGGTTGGCATTAAGATTAAAAGCTTTACATTTAAGTTAAAAACAGAGAAAGAGACACCACAGCCGGGCTCCTCTCGACAGAAGTACGAGCCAAAGCACATTATTGCTCAGACGGAGATAAAGCAGGGGTGAAGCGCTGATGTGTGTGTGTGTGTTTGTGTGTGTGTGTGTGTAGGCGCCACACTCCGAGCATGTCTGTGTGTGTGTGCGTGTGTCTGCTTATGTGGGTTTGGGGGGGATAAAGAGCCAGGAGTGCGTGTTGGCAGGTTCCCTTTGACCTGTGGAGGCTTTATTTTCCCTCATATTCATATTGGGCTAATACTCTGCCTTTTCCCATGCCAGTGAAAACCCTGGAAGCCGAGCCCTCTCCGGCCCTCTCCTCTCTTTGGGGAACCTAAGATGTCACTGCACACAAAAGGAGCCGTGAAAGCCGTCCAACTCAAGCAGGGGCTATTATTTACAGTACCAAAAGAAAAATCGCTCTTCCCCCGAACAGTAACCCCCTCCGCCCCTCCGAGCGTCGGCCGTCTGTCTCCTTGTAATGCTTCCCCCTATTTTGCCCTTTTCCAATCCTTTCCTTTCATTTTTTTTCTCCGGCTTCACTTTCCTCCAATCATGTCTCTCTCTCTCTCTCGTTTCCAGCCCCCACCACGATAAAGTAAATAGTGGGGTTTTGTAACCAGTAAGCCCAAAATTAGGAGTAAGCCCTACACTGATCTGCATTGAGCCGTTCAAAACAGGCAGAAATTTCAACGCTGATCGTATAAGTCCCTCTTAGTGGACGCAGCTGCGTTTGGAGAATTTTACACAGCTTTACATTTCTTTCTTGAGGGGATTTAACATGAATGGACTTAAAACTATCCACACATGACACGTCACATATCAAAACTACACTAATGAATAGCTCTAGATTTACGGCGGCTTTGCAACAGTATCTTAATGTTTTGTTTGTCTTGTTTCTTCGCACTGTGTTGGTAATTGTTTTGAATGACTTATGAGGTGCTATATTTGGGGGCTTTATAGTCATGAAATTAAACAGATGTGTTACCTTTTGTAAATAAACTGTAACATGCTGATGTAATGTTAGCGTAAAATACAGTTATCCTACCGTATTATACTGAAATCCAATACATTGTAATAAGCTTAAAATAAACAGAAATTACAGCCGACACACTGTAAAAACTTCACAAGTAATCTGTCTGATTGTTCCGTGCTGTTACCATGCAGGTGCTGCATTACACTGTCCAGTAAAACAAACTGAAGCAAATGTTGCTCTGCCCAGCTTTGTGCCGGCACTCTTTGAAGCTTTCATGATGAATACATTCTATTAATTAATTAGAATTTCAAAGGAAATCTGCACTGAAAGACAACTGCTGACATCCGTTTAAGCACCGGCATACTGGCTGTAGAGTATCCACAGAAGTGAATGTTTTACAGAAGACGTCTGCGTTATAGACGCAAAGATGGAACGGCAGAGTGACATTTCAGGTTTCAGATATTAGCATAACAGGTTTTTAATAGTCGCTAAGTAACGTGATTCATAGATTCATGAGCTGTTTTCTTTCAAGACTTTGTAGTTTGATGGACACGGAGGCCAAGGTCTGCTGCGAGCTACCGTATCAACAGTAGTCCAAACTGTGGGCCGGCTGATGGCTTTTAAGTTACTGTCACACGTCTCTGTAATAACACTCTGACACCGAGACTAGAAATATGTCTCCAGTCTGAAGAAAGCCATTAAAAGGCTCTGGAGCTCGAAAAATGTTCTCCCCTCATATTTACAGTAAATGCAGATGTTAGTGACAGGTTTTAACTCGGCCCAGATGTGACCAAGAGGAAGATGGGCCCCATAAACACTTCAACACCCACAGACGCCCTGACGCAGCATTTTCTACATCCCAGAGCAACAAAGAATATAACATGCAACGCATCCACAGCCTCCGGCCCCACTTGCTGAAAATCTTGAGGTAAAACAGCACTGAGATGGAGCATTTTACCTGTGGTAATGTGGGCAACCATATAGATTATAGTAATACCAAGGCCAATACTTCTGGGGGGTTTCTGCATTTAAAAAGCAGAACATTTTGCAAAGATTGACTGCACAAGGTACACCAAACTATATCATTACTGTACTAATGTCAGTATAAGTGACTGACAGTGCGCAGGATTTTTTTTTGTTCCTTCACAGTCAGAGTTTAAGATTCGACACAGCTGTCTTTAAAGGTTTAATTTGCACAAAATGGCAGGAATGCAAACGTAGCTTAACTGCTACTCAAAATACTTCTTGCTGTAGCGAAGCCACGTCCTGGTGAATGCAGCTGGACATCAGAGCGAGACTGAACACGCCCTGAAACCGATGATGCCAGTTTGACAGGGGGACGCAGTGCAGCAGCTCTGACCAGGACTATGACTGTGGGGACGAGAAGTATGAATTGAGCTTGAATTATTCATTCATTTCTCTTGCCTTATAAATTTTGCTTATGTAAATCTTTTAAAAACACAAACACTGCCCCTATTAGCTGCGAGACACAATGGGTTCCACATCCTACCGTCTTACAAGGTCCAAGCACACGTTTCTCTGGAGAAATATCCAGGCGTCTGGCAAAAACAAATGTCATTTTGTGATCTAAAAACCCGCCAGATTGAGAGCAACAGGGACAAAAAACATATTATACTTATTCATTTACTCATTTACTCAAACTTTGTGCATATAAAATAGTCAAGAACAAGTGCATAGGTGTAAAACAGCCTATTCAAAGAGCAAAATGCAAAAACTACATAAACTTTATGTTAATGGCTTTGAAAAAACTTTAACAAACTATATATTACTTAATTCAAAATCTCATTGGCTGTGGGATGCATCAGTGATGCGGAGGCTGATGCGTAAGTGGCTCAGAAGAGAGGAGAAAGAAGAGAGAGCATGTCACTCGTCCGCATCACTCATTGGCTGTTGTAGGCTCGAGGTCGGACATAGAAGCTCCCGTCTGCTCAAATGCTTTCAAAACGGCTGTCAAGTTTTTTACAGATAAAGCGGATGTGGTTTTATCTTGAAATTGGAAAACCTGGATTGCGTGACTAGAATAAAGATATATAACAATGTATGGCATGAATATGTGCTTAAACTGAGGCATTTAAGGGGTTAAAAGTAGTATTATAGTCTGTGGGATCGTGAAGATGTTATCATGAGTTCAAACTCAGCAGCTGAAACTGATTTAAACAGCTGTTTTATACATGCTGACACACTTGAAACGGATCTGTTTGTGCTGCGTCTTATGCTCATCTGCATCACGATTCAATGCGTGGCAGCGTCTTTGAAAAACATCACACAGGCCACCCAGTTATAAATTAAACCTGAGACACTGGCATCTTTCTTATTCCACTTTGTGGCGGCGGTAACTCTACCTCCCTTTATCTCCCTCCATCTCCTCTCTGTTGTCATCCGTCTTTTAGTTCAGCAGTCACCACCTGTGCTGCGTCTCAGCTGACGTGTGCTGCTGCTAATGTAGGCCATCGCTGACTCCAACGACAACACCCAGCCTGAACCCACACAAACAGACACACACACACACACACACACACACACACACACACACACACACACACACGTCCCAGTGGATCTGTAACAGAACTCAGGATTCTGGGATGAGAGAGCAGAAAGGCTCGAAGAGAATCACATTCAGTCAAAAGGGGGAAAAACGTATTCAGTGGTGGAAAGTAACTTAGTACATTTACTCGAGTAGCTAAAGTACAACATAAATAGAATTGTATTTCACTTGAGTATTTGATATTTATTTAATATAAAGCGTATGAACAAATAATTAAATCACACGTATGTGAAAGGAGTCTTTGAGAGGCTGCTACTAGCTACTATTTGGCCATTTCGCTTGACAAATTACCATAATTGCAGTTAACTTGATGTTTTGTCAGCTAAGTTATCATTTCATCACTTGTGGGCATATTGGTACATTGGTGCATAACTCGTCCTGGTCGGTGATGTTTTGACAGTGACACAGTGATTTTACTGTGGTCAGTCAGCCATGAAACATCAATTGGAAAGTGCACAGTGTTCACGAGGAACGGCTGTGTAAGGAAACAAAAACAAAAAGTTGTACAGTATGGATGCACGTGACATGATGTACATTTGTGCAACTGGTGAGAGTGTATGGTCGGCCGTCGGGCTATATGTGGCCTGGATACACGAGAGCCAAGGAGAGCGCTGGACGGGAGAGAGGAGGAGGAGGAGGAGGCTCCTGTATTTTTAGCATTGTTCCCCTGCGCACTTATCACCAGGATGTGATTTAGAGACAAGTTCCTAACGCAGCCTCCCTGCTCATAAAGACATACCGCGGTGCTTATGAAGGACTGTAAAGACTTTACACCGCACTGACGGACAGCGGTGAAATATCTCAGAGCTGAGCGTCACAGCGACATGAAAAATCTTAAAAAAAAAAAAAAAAAAAACTAGACCTCAATCGCTAAAACAGTCGTGTGTGATATTGCTGCGCTGGGAATTTACGACTGTTGATAGTACAGCAAACTGCACCTGCAGAGAGCTCAGTACAGTGCAACTTCCTAAAGTACAATTCCTTCAGATCAAACAGGATCTCGCACACACTCGCGCGCACATGCACACACACACTCACACACACAGCACAAGAACTCCACTCATGCAGACGTAAGAGGCTATTTATACACCACTTCCTTTTATTTACCCAGCTCATTGTTCAGACCACATCTGCTGAGGGCCATGGGCACAATGGTCAGTCCATATAGCTGACCACACACACACACACACAGTGTGGCCCTGCAGCACAAAGAATACGGGAGCAGCCAGACACAAGCCAGCATTCAGAAATATCTACAGCTTTTGTTCTGCGTCTGAGTGACAAACTCCAAAAGCTGATGCCACCTGTTACGCAGGCTGACATTCTTGCACACACACACACCCACACACACACACATCCATAGATGCGTTAATACACACACGCCTACACACAGATCTGCACAGATGCCGTATGTTAGCTCCACTGGCACAGTTGGACATTTGGCTAAGTGCTGGAGATGACAGCTCATTACAGCCTGTCTGTTTCGTGTCAGCTTCAATATAACAGGAAGTCAGTTAGGGGCTTTAAAAAGCCACTGGACAGCTCATAACCCCTCATGGCCCGGAGGCTGTCGGCTCACAACGGCAGCCACAGAGTCAGGCACAAAACTGCAAATCTGTTGGCTGCATAAATCCTCGCCATGTCAAGTCAGTGACGCACACATTCAATGCCCCTGAAAACACCATTAAATCTAAAAACATTGCCGTCTCTTTACTCAGAGCCATTTCCTATAAAGACGGGAGCTGCCCAAAGTGGCCCCTCAGGGGTAAACAGCTCAGATCATTATCTTCTCAGCTCTCCACCAGCAAACCGCAGGGGTACAGCGGTGGGGCAGACGAGGGGCACAGGAAACCAGCACGGTTTCTTTTTCAAACCGCAAACTCAACAATTCCACCGCACATATCCATAAATCACTTCCAGGTACGCCAACGTGTTGTAAAAACCTGCAATTTGAGGACTTTTACGCCTTCCACAAGTTTCGCTGAGCAGTTTAAACATTTTCCTTGGAGGCTTTTCTGAAATTGTGCGACAATGTCAAGAAAAGACACAAAAACGGCACACAAAAAAATTGGACATTTTAAAGTTGGAAATGACTGCTATACGAGCTAAAATCAGAACAACAACAACATGAGCAACACAGCATTATCTATACTTCGGTACATATCATTTCCACAATAATCACACACCCCGGGGCTCTCCGTATCTCTGACTATTCATGCTGACTGGTGGTTAGAGGATAAACATACATCCTTCGTTGTTTTTCAGGAGGGTGCTGTATGTTCTTGGCTGGCAGCGCTGCTCCAGATCTTTTCGCTCCCTCAACATATTTTCTCCTCTCCCGGCAGGAAACAGCCGTTTGTCAACACCACAAATAAATGTTGTTTGTTTCCTGTCCTTGACTGGGGATTTTTTCGGCTCATTTGGAAGCTACATGACAGATCTCGGGCTCGAGCGTGGAGCTGACATTGGATACGTGGGTTTTTTTGTATTCCCCCCCCCCGAGCCTAGCAAGACATAAAAATAAGGGCTCGAGCTGATATTTACAGAAAAAAAGGCATCAGCTCCGTGAGTCAGCTGCAACAGTTTGGCTGCCATGTGAGCTGATGAGATTTTTTTTTTTTTTCTTTCTGTGAACACAGGAAGGAAACTGGTCCAGGTAATGAAGAGGTGTGAAAAACAAACTCCACATTCAACAGTTAACACTTTTTTTGGAAATGTTTTTAATCGCAGCAAAGAAACAGAATCAGAAACACGTGTTCGAATGGGTTAAAACTAACCGCCTAAAAACATCTTAACGCTCATTTAGGAACCAACTTGTCCGACCGACTACTCCTAATCCTCGGGCTTATCCGAGCGTCCACGCTGCTACACCCCGGCGTTCAGAGGGAGTCGGACCCCTGCCTCAGTCCAGACGGGGGTTTCCCTGCCAAACGCTGCACAACAATAAAACAAAGCCATCACACTGGGGGTGGTGGGGGGAGGGGGGTGAGCATGCAGGGGTGCAGGGAGGGCGGAAAGTGAGAGGAACAGCTGCTGAGTGGGAGAGCTGGATGAAGGGGGGGTGGCTGCACGGGAGAAAAAGAAAGCTGGAGGAAGGAGAAAGGGGGGAGCGCTCTCTTTTCTCTGTCAGTGAAATAAATTACTTTTATGTTTGCGGCCTGTTCAAGCTATGCCATCGTTAGGGTGAGGCCCCCCCACCCCCGCCCCCACCCTCGGGTCTCTTTAGGCGTGCACAAATTGAAGAGCGCACAATGGCACAGCTTATAGCTAAACTGTTTCTTTACAATATTCGCCCAGTATGGGGAGTCGGGGCGAGAATGTCTCAAACAGCTTCACCACACAAGTAGACAAACGGTTTACGTTCAGGTGCAGTCTGAATATTTGCTCCCCTGCCTCCGTCTCTGAGGAATTCTCTGCATTAGAGCCACGGAGTCGCTTCATGGCTAAACTTGCACTTGTGTGCTGACAGATCTGTTAAACACAGGGATGGAGATGACAGCTAGTAGCTGCTGTAAAGTCGAGAGCTGGAGGCCGGCCAGGTGTGCACGTTTTATTGTGAGCACGACAAGGTTCAACAGGTCAGACTTTAACCTCGGTTTTAATATCCAGGTTTCATTTTCTGGAGCTAATTCTTAAAAGGTGCCCCGTGGCGTTTTTGACCACTGGTGGTGCTGCAGAGGGATGTTTGGATGAGAAGGTCCTCGTTGGTTTGTGTTTTAATCTCTGCTGGTGACACAAAACTCATTCTCACAGGTGATTTCTTCCTATTGAAACGATCATGTTTGGTGAGATATTAGCATTTAGCACAGAGAACAAACTCAAAAAAGCCGTTAGCACTAACTCATCGTCTTTTCGTGAATAAAACAGGTGTCATGCATGCACTTTTTTCCCCACATTTTCAGACACTGGTATACCATCATCCTTTAGGTTGATGTGGAGAGCATGTTAGCAAACAGTTGTGAAGTAACGTCATCATTCATTTGGAGTTTCTGTGCACCTGATGAAGTTGAATCCAAATTTCTAGCCTCTTCTCTCCTAGCACTGTGTTTGCTTGTTTTAGATGTAAAAGTATCTAATTCTGCTGTGGAACTCTTTCACATCAGCAGACACAAATTGGTGCTCGGGGGTAATTCTCAGGAAGAGGTTAAGTCACAAATTTACAACTTTATCCTCATTTTTTTAGTGCTTTGGATAATAAAAAGTCATAAAACAATATATCATCATTCCACAGACCCAATACGTTTTACAGCCTGATGTTGGTTACCGGACAAACCGATGAAGTGTGCAAGCTAGGAGGTACAAGGTGCACTTCATACACCCCTCCAAGCACAGACAGTTGGTCTGACCCACAGGTCACACGCCTGATGTCTGAGTTGGTACAACCCCAAATACAGCTGCTCACTCCACTTAGCCTGCCGCAATAAAACACCAGTCAGCAAATAAAAAGACTGGAAAACAGATTTGCAACCGGAGGCGCAAAACAGAATTTATTTGGGATATTCTCGGTCACATGAGGCAAGCTGGTTTAACTCTATTTTAAAACAGAAGCTAAAAAGAGGGTTGTTAATCGCATTTTCGCCCCCACATCCTCACCGCGGCGTTTTATTTTTGTTAGGATTTAACAGCCTGCCTGACTCTCATCTGCTCCTACACTCTTTATGCTCTTCTTCTGCCCTGTGCCTCTTTCACATGTACGTTAAAATGAATGGATGCCAGAAATAGTGCAGTGCATTCGGAGGGGCAGTAGACATAACAAAATCAGGGAGGAAAGAAGCCAGCCATATATACAGGGCCTTGGGGAGTACACTGGGAGGAGGGAGGGAAAGCGCAGCGGCCAACAATGGCACACATTCACATTCTGGTTCAACCTACAAGTTTCTGGTGGCCTCGTTATTTAGTTGACCTAAGTGGAACAGCACTCGCTCTAAGGATTCGAGTCTGTTATTCAAATCATTGAAAAGGTTATTGCCTACTTTTGTACTCCAAAATGCATCCTCACTGAAATCAAGATAATTGAGTTGTAACTACAAATGATCAGACCCAACAAACTGCATCCAGTGTTCTTCTTTGCAAATGAGACAGTTCTTCTGATATCGGAGACGATATATCAACAAGTTGTCTCTCTTACCAGGAAATCTAACGAGTTTGGCATGTTCCATTAAACAGACTTTTGTAAGTTGTGAGTAAATGAAACAGAAAGGATAATCTCTGAACAAAATCCCCCTTGTCACTCCCATAGTTCAATCTTCAGTCATCAGACTTTAATCTGTCTTATTCATACCTGATGACATCTCAGGTTTGAGGTGAACCAGTGACTGACCCGCCCTGGCTGACGGGAATACAAGGGGAATTCATATGTTGTTTTACTAGGTAGAAATTGGAAAGAGGAGGGAGCTTAAATGAAATTGTTCAGGTAAGATGCTGAGAAGAGAAAGCTGAATAAAACGTGGCTACATACATTATCAGGTGCAGTAACACAAACAGCAGGTTTTCACAGTGAATTCTAACAATGAACTTTTGTAATTAGCGGCATTCTGGAGCAACCGTAGAGAAAAGTAAAGACAGTGCATTACAAGGAAATTTATATTAGGGTAACGTAGGGTACAGCACCGCACAGTCATTTAGCAATAAGATATTGTAATTTAAATAAAGATAGCTAAAAGCTAAAACGCTGACAACAAGCTAAAAGGCTAACCTGCTAACAGGCTAACCACATGCTAACAGGCTGATGCTAAAATGCTAGCAAGCAATATGGCTAGTTTAGCATAAAAACACTGCAAACCACTGTAAGATTACTATAAATGTATATATTTACAACAACTACAGACGCTTAACACAGCATCATAATGTGTTTTCACATTTGTATTTTAACAGCACAATTGTGTCATTAGAAACACAATATATTATTGTAAAATCATTACAGTGCACTGCTGGGAATTTACTGCAATTATTATCCAGTATTTACTGCAAAACTGCAGTATCATTTCCACAGTGAGAGCTTCTTCCAAACTAGATTAAAAATATAATGTGCAAAGATTGAAGGGACAACCCATCATCCTCAGGGGGCCAGTCTTCATGACTTCCTCGCCCTCACACATCATTCAACAGCAGACTCCCACTGCCAGTCCAGGGCTGAGGGGACATTTAAATAAAACCAGAGGAATGTCTTTCCCACCGCAACATTCAACTCCACATAGTTTCCCACTTCAGAGTTCACCAACCTGATAAACTTAGCAAGGAATCCACCCGACTGGCATAAAAATGTCACTCGTTGTCATGGGACATTCACTGGCTATAGTGAGCTGGTGACCCCTGACCCATCCTGGCATTCTCTTTCTACGTCTTCTTCCTGTTCGTGTCCGTGAGACATCCAGTGGATCAATGCAGGTCTATTACACCGATCGACTTGATAATGTGAGTTAAAGGAAAGCCCCGTGAGGATCACTTCTGAATTTGGAGCTTGGGAACTTGGTCTAAAGTGGCTCTGTTGCAGTTATTGCATTATAATGACTTCACATGGAGAGAAAACAGACTTCATCAGAAATGTTGGCGGTGGAATAAAATAAACAAGTGAGCGATGTGAAGCTGTGGTGAGGTGGTTGTCAAACGTAGACCATATTCACACGGTGGCCATTTTCCTCTGACATCACACTCAGGGTAGGAAGCTAAAATGCTGTACTGCTGTGTTCTACAGCTGAATACATGTAGGCAATCACTTTCACTTCATATCATCTCCTTCCTGATTACTTAGCTATGGATAAGACGATGGATAGTTAAATTTTGAGAGACGTCTTACCAAATTTCAAGAGCTAATTCAGCCATCCAGTTAACATGACTGTTTGATATGATACTGTTCTGATATGATACAGTGAGGAAAGGTGTAAATTATTTATATATTTATTTATATTGAGATATAAACATAGATATTAAAGACATTTGTCTAAACCTGGACAAGAAGTACACAAGGGTAATGTTAGCTAGGACGTTGTTAAATGCTAACATCAGCTAGAGTTGTGAGCGAGCTGTAGATTATGTTCTGCCTTGAAATACGACCAAATGTGGCCCCAGATTTTCTTTTTAGTCATTGGCTATTTGTCAGATCACCTATTTTTGTACAACTTGCAACCTGGAACACAGCAGCATTACATTACCCCAACCCTGAGTGTGACGTTGGAGTAAAATGGCCGCCGCAGCTACAGTTAGCAGCAGTTAGCAGCCATGTTTGCAGTTGTGTAGAGTATGAATTCAACAGGTGGCCAATTCCCACATACTGCACCTTTAAAAGTAAATGAATGAAGTTAAACTTAAATGTCCAGTGGCATCTAGCGGTATAGTAGTTTATTACAATTATATAATTATATTTTTCATGCTGTTTTTTCTATGTAAGTTATGTTTTCTAATCAGTGTTGTTTGATTGGAATGGAAACACTGTAACGTGCACAACTCTATGGATGAAGAGATTGAACTTTGAACCACCAGCAGGGAAAGGCAGACACATATATAACAACAAACACACACACAGAAAGGACAAAGGGCCACATTTAGCCACTCGATAAGCAGGTGTGTTTACATGTCCTTATTATACAGAATCAACTCTCCATTGTACGGAGCACGGAGGCTCCATAGGCCGAATGTTTACAGTCCGCGGTGAGTCCACAGCCACTGTACAATAAGTGAGTGCGTCAAGCGACCTGCGCTCACCATATATAGCTACTACTATTAGGATTCCTTTCATACTATCTGCAATTAGCCTGCTGCTTTCAAAGCAGGAGTATTTTAGTCTCACCCTGCCCCCCTGACCTCCGACCTTATAGCCTTTAGTTTACACGGCTGCAAGCTGCAGGTAGCCCAGAGAGCCAAGTGCACGTGCAAAATGCTCCTCAAGGCAGTTCGTCTCCTCTCGTATAATGTCTCCAGTCCAGAACATAGAACATATTTCATTTTGAAGCGGGCAGGATATCAAATTAAGAGAGAGGCACGTTGGGGTCTTCAAACATTTTTTTTAAAAAATCATGGAAACTGGAGAGGTATGCAGGAAAACAAATGGAATGTAAATATATAGACATCACGTTAAAAGCTTTGTACGTTCAAACACTGGTTTAAACATATCTGCCCTGTGAGCATTGTGATTTACAACAATATAAATCTTCGCAGGGCAGCACTAATCTAATTACAAGTAACTCCCCAATCTCGGTAATCCCTCAGCTCTTGTTCCACCAGGTGGGTATTAAAGTGAGTCTGAGAGCATACATTAAAATATTTTCTAAGGTTAGCATTTTCGAGCGCTACAGCGAGCGGGGCCAACTTTCCCCTCGCCTCGCCACACACCTTGTAATTAGGTGGAACATGTTTTTACAGCAGATCTCTAAAGTACTTCAAGTAGCGGTTAGTCGTACAGATGGAGCTCGAGAAACACACACGCACACTTAAATCGCAGCCTATAGGTGCGTCTGCCGGAATGCTTTTACAAATGCAGACAGCGTGTTATCGGATGCACAGAGTGGGGTGGGACGTACAGTACACATGCGCTAATATGCCCGCACACGCTTCGCTTCACATGTGAGGTAGGTGAATGAAGTGTGTTTGGGTGTGTGAGGAACAGGCATGTGTCAAGTCAGCGGGTTTGACAGCTCAGGTCAAATCCATTGTGCCCTCAGTGATCCAAATGTCTCAGCTCATCTGAGACGTTTTCACTGATTCAAAGCAGACACATACTCTAGCAAACCATTACACACACACACACACACACACACCAGCACAGACCTAAAAACCTGGGTTGACCTGAGTCATTTCTGCACTGAGCCTGAAAATTGACATCAGATTTAAATGCTACCATCAGCTGCACAAAGTGGTCTTTATCTAAACTATTGCAAATTGTCTTTTCTATGTTGTGTCTTTCTATGAATGACAAACAACAGTAGAGTTAACAAAGCTCCTCTTTGTTCATTCCAGTATAAAGTGCAAAGATGAAAGTATAAGGACATTTTGACAAAAATAGCAACCAGGAAAGTATCCCGATGTCAACACAGGCATTAAATGGGTTGAAACGAGGCATCAAAACATGGTAAGCCACGAAAAAAAAAACTACTTTAAAAAGGAAAACATAAAAAGAGACTACAAATACCACCTTATGGCTGTCTGTCTGTCTGCATTTCCTGAGCTGTGGCATTGAATAGAACAGAAAATATTTTGCAGAATATCACAATGCCACAGTTTATTTAACCTCTGACCTCTTCGATATCAAATTACCTCACCATTTTATCCTATTAGACATGTGCATGTCCAGTTCTATTATAACCATCGTATAAATCCCTGAGTCACGGCCCAAAAATGTATTCTGTATGGTCAAAGTGACCTTGACCTGAAACCTTTGAAGAAATACGCTTGAGGCTTTATTGAGATATCACATTCCCGAGAGTGGGACGGACGTATAGACAAATACCATAAATACCATGGAGGACAATGATGGGAAATGTTTTAAATTGTGCAGAAGAGACCTAAGACAAATGCAGAGTTCGCTGCAGTACTGCCAAGTTTACTACCATGGAAACAAAACTCATTTATATCTATTCATATTCATCACAACTGTTTCGTTGATTTGTTATAGCACCTCTTGCATCAGAACTGCAGAATTCATTTAATTAAAAGAAAAGCAAATATCGGCACAGAGGGATTTTTCTCGACTGATTTACCAACAGACTGCACAGGTGGCGCTTTCCTTCTGTTGATCTGATTGGTTAAAGTTAGCCCATGATAATTTGTCCAATCACCTGCAAAATGTCGTTCTCAAAACAGTTTGTTGTGGCTCGGTTCCAGATGCTGAATACGTAACGTCAGATCAAAGACTTATATTTTAGGGCTTAAGATGAGGCGCTGGGCGTAAGTGATCTTGGTTCATGATCAATAATGTATCTATAGGAGATGAGTATTCCATGACTGTGTCAACACTAAACTATTGCTTCCTGGCTACGTGGTCACCTCCGTGTACGTTCAAGTGCGTTTGATGATTCAGTGTGTGTCTGTACTGTAGATCAGGTCAAGGTTCTCTATGTGGGTTATCTGTATTTAGTCCCAAGGTAAGGAGGTCGGGTCAGCTTAACATCTAGATCAAGTCTCCTCTTTCACTTCAAGAGAATATTTACTCCTCGAATCTGCTTCCCTGCAGGTGTAGAGTCATAACCGCGTGGTTTTATATTCATACGCTATGAATAGAAAGTTCATCATCCAGACTACAAGACCTGGAAAAAAAAAATCATTTGGTTTTGAAAAGGAAGTTCCTCCAACAGCCTGCCTCTCAGTAACACAACAGTCCAAAAATATCTCCGTGCAGCGCGGAGCAGGTCTCTACATGTCCGTCTGCTGCTCCAGTCTGGGCCACGGAAATATGGGCTGGACCCGGAGACACACGAGTGACCGCAAACGTGCACGCACGCACGCGCACACCTGAGTGCAACAGGAAACACATGGCGATATGCATCAACCTTTTGTCCTCTGACATGCACACACGCTGACATCCACACAGGTGACGACAAACTGTGAAATTTGGAAATTATAACAGGAAGCAGCAGTCGCAGCGGCGCGAGCTCGTCCATCACAACAACAGGGCGCCATGATTAAGAGAGATTACAGCTGTATATCAGAATATACTAAAAAATACACCACCTGTCATGTTTAACAAGACAAAATCTGAATTAAAAATGTACAAATCTACAGCTTGTGACTTTGGTTAACACATTTAATTGAATGATGCTGAAACTCTCTGGGATTCATCTTTACTCCGACGTTTCTATCAGTGACACCCGGCTGCATCTTGTTGGGCGGCCACACAGCTTTGCATGTGGAAGGGCACACTTTGCATGACAGCCCAGATTGGCGGTATTTGCATCTTCACTCACGGCAAGGAGCATTAAAACGATGCAGGCGGCAGTATGTGTCTTAAAGCCGACATCTCTATGTAGAGGTGAAACCTGATGAAAACAGACCTACTGGCTGCGAGAGATCGTTGCTTGCATGATCCTTTTTAAATCGGCCTGAAATGTAGACCATAATAGCTTAAGAATTCATTATTTTTGCATAAGGAAGCAAAGACTTTCAACTTCAACTTAATCACATTGTAGGTGCATGATTGATGTCATGATGGCACGTGATATAAAACGTGGTGAAGATGTGCTGCGGCAGCAGGGAGGGAGGCAGTTTGATAGTTGTCAGAGAGACGTACTGATTTCAATCGCAGTGTATTTTGTAGTTGTGGGCATATTGAGCAATTTCAATACTATTAGCATTCATTATTGTTTATCGATTGTCATAACCATAAGGTTGCAAAGATATCAGATGACCTCACAATAATCTAAAAAAAAAAAAAAAAAAACACCACAGTGGCATTGGCAGATAATTTCTATTGCAGAGTTCAAATGTTTAACAGGACGATGGCTCTAAGGCTAAAGACACATTTTTCACTAAAGGTTAACAACACTTTATAAAGAGCAAACTTTCGTGCTTCACACAACGTGGGCATTTTGTGGAGGAGTGTGCAACCTGCGTGCGTCTCTGAAGAAGCTAAATTTAAAGCTGGATGCTCGGCTTGTTAGCACAGCTCATTTCCTTTTCCTGTGTGATGGGCAGGAAAGGTCATTCGGCTGCGCAGCTGAAGCCCGCGTTGTCCGGCTGAAACAAAGCGACTTGATGAAAGATGTGCGAAGATGTGGCGGCTTTTCTCCAGACTGCAAGACCATCGCATTTCGGCTCATCTTGCTAGGAACACAGCATTGTGGCATTTCAGGCGACTTTGCTTCCATGACCTGTAAACTCTTTCTGCACTCACTGGGAACTTCATTAGATGTGTACAATCAAGTGTACAAACTAATCCCACAACAACAGCACAGTGATATCTACAAAATGCGTGTTTCTATTAACTTCTTCCCCTGCCATCTCCCTTCCCATCCTCCTTTGCTGCTCTTCCCTCCCTCCCTTGTCGACTCCTTCACGCCTCAGCTCCTACATGTGACCTCCCAGCAGGGAAGACTGCCAGCAGCAGGTGAAAGATCGTGACCCCCCACACAAAGACTCACTGCCCTCCTCCTGCAGGCAGCTCCAGCCTCGAGCAGAGATTAGGAAACACAGGGGGATATCACGTCCATCAACACCGACGGCTTATCAGGGAGGATTTTAAAATACTAACGAAAGCGAGCCCTGTCTAGAAAGTGGAGTTTCAGCAGATCCCACAATCAAACTGCCTTGATACAGCTACAGTTCAGGCACGAAGCGCTGATAAGGAAACAATAGAGAGAATCCGGTTTGTTTCTTAAAATAAACCTAACCATTAATTACTTTCTCATGAACTCTGCCTCTAATCTGTTGTTATTCTAGCATCAGCCTCCCAAAGAGTACTGTAACTGCTCCGGTCATATAATATGCCCCAGATATGTATCGTGCCTCCTATGGAAGCTTAGTGGGTCTCTTCCGCCTGCAGAGCGTTTGAACTCCACATGCCATCTGGAACTGCTTTAGGCAGGACAGAGATAAAAGTGTTGGATCACACTGGACATCAGGATAGCAGGTATACAATCATTGAAACAGACGCACATGCACACACACAACTGTTTTTCCAATAAACCATCAAATACACTGCACACTTGCGCACACACACACACACACCACCTGGACCTCGGTATAAATAGGGCAGGTTGTGGAGTGATTTAAGATAATCTTCAAGGCAGAGAAACGTGATACAGCGCGGGACCAGAGACATCCTGCAGAGCCATCCGTCTGAAGGACCTCCAGTAAAAACATCAATCAGGAAACACGCAGAGAAAAAGCTACTTGACAGCTGCAGCGCATCATAAACTTGACCGGCCGTCACTGTGACGGGTTTGTTTCCATGTGACAAAGAGGAGTACAGTAGGCCTGACAATGGCCTTGTGAGGCGGTGACAGACAAGACATCTGTCCCCCTCTGAGTTTCCACAGAAAGATATGATCAGAAAACATTTGGATGCATTTGACTGACTCTTTTTGTATTTTCTACTCTTACCATAGGGAGTTAGAACACAAACAGACAGGAGCACGCTTAGAGCACTTAAAGTGGCAATGATCAGGCAAAATGAGGGACAATGTGCAAGGTTTCATTCATAATGATCAATCTATGGACACTTATCACTTTAAAGGAGTTTGTGAATAGCTTTAGCTCATTGTTTAGCTGTCCAGGCCAACAATTCTAGTGTTTTTGTTCAGTCTGACGTTTTTGTTTTCAGACACTGATAGCGACAGTGGCAGACTCAGGATGTTTGAAGAGCAGGGGCAAACAAAACAAAAGGGCACCACATGTGTACGGGGGGGGTGATATAGGCATGTTTTGTCCCTAGAGGGCTCTTTCCCATGGTTGAACTACCATAGGAGCATATAACAAGGCAGGTATCGGACTATTTAGCAACTTTAGCAGCCATCAGATAGAGAGAGATCAAAGGGACAGAAACACAACTTGAAATTAATGCAAACATTGCTCTGTAAATACTTTTGTAAATAAGCTAGTGTTAGCTAACAAGCATGCCCAGTAGTCACACATATTGCAGGTGATCCTGAGGGGGACATGAATGTGTGAACCAGACTTCATGGTGACCAATCTATACTTACAATTCACTCAAAACCACTCAAAACCACAAATGTGAACATAAAGGTGGCAATACAGGGAAAAAAGGAACCAACAAAGGTAACGTAGTTCTTCATTTTGGGACCAGGAGTGCCTTCACAAATTTCCATGGCAATCCATCCCCTAGCTGCTGAGGTATTTTAGTCTGGAAAAAACTTGTGGAGACAGATTCACCGTTGTTACTATCTCTAGAGTCATGCTGCCGGCGTGGACAGAAAGCCCCTACAGCCACATGCTAAATAAACCTGGGGCCACAATGTCATTAGAAAACGAGCGGAAGGCAGTAAATCACCACGACCAAACCACTGACAGGACATGAGAGGAGAGGAGAGGAGAGGGTCTGTTCTGGGTTAACATTACAGGGTGGCACACAGGTCATCCAATCTCCGATTACATTCTCACGAGACTCAGAAAGGAAGAGGAACACCTGCCATCTTTCTCCAGCCAACCTCCTCTCTCTGATCAGGGATGAGGCAGAATAAACACACAAAGCTTAGAGTAAGATTTAAAGATAAACAAATCTTTTTCTCATAATAGTATGATTGTATAAAGAACATATTTACTTGGCGGCCAATTTTCTCCGACGACTGGAAGGCTCAGCTGTGTTCCAGACTGCAAGCTGCATAAACACAGGCAGTCTGACAAATCATTATCCTTTCAGTGTTTTATTATTGATCAGCAACTGAAAAGACAATGGACGCTGAATATCTTGAGGGGTATCAGGATGTTTTACATATTTGACATTAGCATTCAACCACTTCCTCGCTAACATTACTGTTTGATGGTGTTACCCGATATGACAGCACAGCCATACAGTAGTTCTAAAATATCAACACACATCTTGAACACATTTCTTTAAGTTTGAAAGTGAAACACGGCGGACGTAATCAAACAGTAACGTTAGCTAGGAGGTGGTTGAACGATAACGTTAGCTAATGGGTCACATATGTCGTTTTACCTTAAAATGGACCAATTTTGTGCATTTCTGATTCATGGTGGTTTTATATTTGTAAAACTTCCATCAAGCTTAGAAAAGCAAATTCAAAATCCTGTGACATTGTCACAATATCAAGTCTATGGGCCAAGCGGGAGAAACTCTACTGCGCATATGAGATGGGCTGCACAACCAGGAAGTAACACAGTAGACTTTTTTGTAAGCAGTTCTCGTTGGTTTGAACAGCCGCCATCTTTCCATCTGGTATCTAGTTTCTTCTATATAAATCTTCAAGTCTATGCCAGGCCAATCTGACTGGCTGCAGGCTGCAGCTTCATACACTGTATGGTATTAATATCAATCTTCTGACAGGGAATACGTCTAAAAATGTCTAACCAAGTCTTTGTGTCAGCAGCAACAGCAGGAGCGGATGTGATGGGGATAAAAAGGGGCCATGTCGATCATACATGCAAAACTTCATATGTCACAAAGGGCCACGCTAAAACTTAATCATTGCTTATGAAATCCGAAGTGATTCAGCGTGAAAGTCACCTGTGAGGGGCCAAAAAACTTCACAGTTCCACCCCCTTCTTCCATCTGCTGCTCTTACATAACACCGCGATGTCTGTCCAAGTTGGAAAAAACATCATCAGTGTCTGATCTGAAACTGTCAAGTGTCTGACATACTGCTCAGAGAACAACATCAATCTCCAAGCTGGACGGATCTTTTGTAAGATCCGCTTACGTAAGATCAATTTGAAAGAGAGAGAGAAAAAATAAAATACAGGGTGGGTGTCAGAGTTCACCAGGTCCTTGTGTTCCTCCTGTCCATCACACACATCTCATAATCAGGGGTGCATCGCACAGCCCCATGGTCTTCATTATTCCTCCCTCTTATGCAACCTGCTCCACCGTCAGTCTCTCTATTATCATCTGCCAGCATCTCTCTCCTCCCGGGCTGCAGTCTGGCCTACAGGCTGCTCTACAGGTAGCACCTGCTCCTGTGGATCACCTCAGTGTTTAACCTGCCTGTGGGCCAAACCATTACACACAGACAGAGAGAGAGAGAGAAGGGCTCGTTTGTTAGACGATGTTCACTCACTCTTTCTCTTCGGAGATGTCTTTCTTGCAGAGAGCACATGCGCAAATCTTCGGTTTCCTGCTTCGGGCTTCATTAAAAGCGGTTAAAGGTCTCACACCGGGCAGCGTTTACCTGTTGACACACTCTGTAGGTTCGCCCGCTCACGCGCCGGTGTACTCCTATGATCCGGCGGTACAACGTCAGTGACGTCACGCGCGTCCCTGTAGCGTTGCGTCAGTACCGCTGACCATCGGCTGATGAGAGATCAGATTCAGTTGAGCGGTCTGAAAAGTATCCCGAAGTAATACTTGAATAAATGTAACGACAAGATATATATGACTTTGGAAACAGTGGAAGTCACCCATATGAGTAATAGTCTATATGTAAAAGTCTTAAAATATCAAAGTTAACACACATTTGGCTCTGATGCGACATGTAATTTGTAATTTATTTAATAATTAAAGTAATCAGTCGAAGTATGAAGCAGCAGGAGTACAGTGCTTGTGTAAATATACTCCATTACACTCCATCAGTGGAAACAGCCAACAAAAAACTCAACAAATTGTTTGCGTAACTGAGGTGAATATAAAACACTTCCCCTGTATTATAGTTTCTTCTTCACTACATTACAATGATTTATCAGTACAGTATCTTTAATCTGCATGGTACATTTACTTACTAGTACTGAACGTCCTTAGTTTGTGTTGGAAAACAAGTCCGAACACAAATATGGCAGGTATGAGAGGAACTTACTCTTTCGACAAATGGCACCACGAGCGCTTAGCCTACAAACACACATTCTTACATTTTCTTAAAAAACAATCCCCAAAGGATTTGTAAAACATAGAAAACGGTTAGCGCTGAATGTACCTCTGCGTGCCTCTCCACACTGGGCCTATAAAACACGTTGGTTTATGTTTTTGACTCCTCAGTTTTGTTCTCTTCAGCAGCTGGCTTCAGGCAACCTCAGTCCCCGAAGGTCCTTGTAGGATTTACAGACGGTAGCAGAGGTCACATTGTTGTAGTTTATGACAGGTCTGCTGGATTTTGTTTTGTTTTGTTTTGTTTTGTTTTGTTTTTTACCTCTTCAGAGAGTTTCTGTGCAAAGCAGCAGATCTTTCATGACTCTGTAACTTCTTCATGTGAGCTCAGAGAATAATGGAGACGTTGATATTATTCCCTTTGTTTCTAGATGTTTTCTTTAGTTGTACAAATATTACTTGCCCCTTCTCATTGCCAGATGAGACAGTGATTTCATCATTTATGGGGAATTATTTTTGCCTACATTGCTGCTTGTAACTTAGAGATCAGAGAAACCGAAACCTGCAACTGCCCACACTCTCACTGGTTTGATAAAGTTTCTTTAAAATATGTTGTTGGTTTTTTTAACGACTAGATCACATATCTCTACAGAGATCACGTTGCTTTAAGTGCAAGACTTTGGACGCCAGTTAATACTTTTTTGTTACATTGACATTTACAGTAGCAGTAATTGATTCCAGCTACTTCCCTGCATGCAGGCGGAGTGTAAAGGAAACCCAAAACCAAACTCGGACCCTGTGCTCTGTATTAATAGTCTATAGGGTGCAAAAACACAGTGCAGGGGCAGAACGTGGCTGTGATCACTGAATGGAAACTGGGTCGTTGTGAGGAACCCATGGGGAACGAGCAGCACGGCCTGTGTACCTTATTCCTCACATTGCTGCCCCTCCTTCTTATTGAACTCACTGTAATCCTTGAGAAGCGCTGAATTAAAGCTGATGTTTGCAACTTTTTCCTCAGAGAGAGCCACTCTGTCTCTACAGCACTGATATTAAAAGCGACCCTCCCTTCACATTGTGATCGATACGTCTCGCGCTTTCTGCCGACTGGGGAGTAATACCTCTGGCGCTGGTGAGGTCGCGACCTAAATGGCTTGTCCCAGGAGGGGATAGGCTGCATACAGTATCATCTTTCTCACGGCAAGATGACTTCATTGTCAGCTGAAACCGCCGAAGCCCTGAAAGTGATAAGGATTTCCCCTCAGGTAGCAGCTGAGCAGACACACAATGCCGCCCCCCTCGACATGTCACTGTCTAGTCCTCCGGTGAAAGAAATTATAGGTTCCTAACAACTGTCCCCCCCGCACATGTGTCGGCATGCATGGCCATTTTCAGTTAAGTGGAAGTCCCATAGTCCAAATAGTTTTGAGTTCAAGTTAAAAGGTTGCGGTCGTGAACTTAGGATGGATTGAAAACAATTTCAGCTATACCAGTTTTGACATGTGTTGATGCCTGTTTGATTTTATCATTTGATGGTGAATTCCAACAGAATTCCGACAAACTTAGTTTCACTTGGCTGTCGCCTTGCGACGTCTAAATGGCCTGTTGTGTCGTGTGACAGTCTGCCACATCAGGAACTGACGTGCTGCTCAGAAAACAGGCATTTATCTAGGATGACTTGGGCTATGGGACACACAAAATGACTTCCTGGACTGGAGATAAATATTTCCTGCGTTTAACGATGTTTATACACATCTGATAGTGTGTGTACATGGAGCTGTTGTGTTATTTCTTACTTGCACATCGTTTCCAGCCACAGTTGTCTATTTTTACCCTCTGTTTTTCGAAGTCCTTTCTTTTGTTGCCATTTGGAGACACAGCAAATAGCAACAGTCATCTTTTTATTTACTTTTGGTAACATTGCTGCAGGTATTTTGTAAATTCAGATGTTCAGATGTTATCTATGGAAGCACATTTCTGCCAGTTAAATTAAATAAATAAGATAAGATCTAAGCCTATATATATATAAATATCCTATAAAATATCCTAATCATGATATTAAAAAGGCATCATTATGGGATAAAAATTATGAGATTAAATGTTGAAATCATGACATAAAACATCTGAATTATGAGATAAAAAAATCACGATTAGAAAAAAATATATAGATTCTTGACATAAAAAAATCTCTTCTCATCTCTTAATTAACGTGATAAAGTGCCCCCCTATGTTGCCCTTCTACTGGAAGAGGTGGTGAAGTCCTCTGTCATCACTATAAATATATCACAACTCTCTGCCACCTGGTGCCCCTTTTAGTTTTTCACCACTGCCTGTGCAACATCTTGAGCCTCCACCGTTGAGAGGAACTGCAGAAGCAACATTTGAATCCCTGCGTTCCATACCCACTATCAGTTACTTTTCCTTGAAAGTGAGACGTGTGCTTGCAAGGTTTTAGAGCTGCAACCAGTAAATTAATGTGTGACTTCGCTGACTCATGTAATTGTGAAGGTGTGATGGCTGAAGCAAAGCTTATCTATGGCAGACTGTGAGGGGACCGAACTGTGTCATGCCAGATATAATCCATGTCTAGTTCTATGGTGTCAAAGGGCAATATGACAGAGGAGAAGCCAAAAATAGGCTCACAAACAAAGGCTGTGACTGAGGGAAAGATGAGGGCAGTCATAATAAAAATCATTATAGACTCGCGTGCGACTGTCTGCGATATCAGATGACACATGCGCATGATGTTGGTTTTTGAAAATTGCTTTATTAAGCCATGCAGACACAACAATACAGATGATGCACTACAGGTTCAAATAGGCCGGGACCACAGTAATAAAGAGCCCTCTAGGGTGTCCTTCTAGTGGAGAGAACGTTATGAAATGTCCTCAAGTGTGGTCTTCCAGTTCACTATAAATGTATCGTGACTTGCTGTTCACTGGTGCTCTACCAAATACAGCTAGTGCCTTTTTTTTTTACCCACCCCTGCCCCTCAAACATCCCGAGTCCACAACTGCTCATGACCCCATGCCTTTAACGACAGCTCATCCACTTGGATTAGCAATCGCTTACAGACCTTTTTGACAGATTTTGTACAGCTCGGCATTAGTTTCACAATTTCCCAGACAGTTCTTCCCCCCCGGCCTGAGCTGTACACACTGCAGATCTCTCTTCCCTCTTGTACATGCACACACAAGCATGTGTACACCTACACACATCAGAAAGTTTATCTCCACCATCGGCTGTGAAATACTGGGAGCCCCAGTCTGCTGCTTTCAGTCCAGAGCGACAAGTGTTAGAGAGAGAGAGAGAGAGAGAGAGAGAGAGAGAGAGAGAGAGGCTTTGTGATATCAGAGCCTGAGACAGGGAGAGCTGCCGAAAGCTTGACAGGATTAATGGACATTAGCACATGAAGTCGTGAAGAAAGCAGGAAACACCACAGGAAATGCCTCAGAGGGTGTGTAATGCTATCTCTGATCACTGCCCAAGTGGCACCCACATTATGTATGCAGACGTGGTGGGAAAATACTGGGGGCTTTTGTACGCTCGGCACACAAGTGAGATGCTAAATATACTCCGAAATCTGCAGCGTACTTTAGAAAGCGGGATTGTATCGTTGCTGTTGTAGGACATCAGATATTCTGGTGGGACTTGTTAGATAAACTATTACAGTTTTACCAATCAATGACATTCTTAGAGTCTATATTCTGTTGATTTATGTATTAGCACTGCACCGCCATGATGGCCTTTTTCTGTGTTTTTAGCCGTGAAGGAGGGTGAGATGAGCTGGGTTTTAGCTTCATGTAATCTGCAACCCCGACCACCAGATACCACTATATTCTACACAATGTTTTAATAAGAGGCATTTGATCAAAATATTATTATGTAAGAGTATGTAACTGTTTACATTTCAGTCCAAAGTTATAGAAATTAAATGTCAGAGTGGGCCACCTTTCGTAACTGCTAACTGCTGCTAGCTGTTGTAGCTAGAAAGCACAGTTAGCTCTGCAGCTAGCAGTCCGGACTGGGAGCTCGGGCACTATTCTGTTTGTCTTGATCAAACACAAAACATTTTTGAGGTGATTTAGTTTTTATATCTTCTGAAAGATTTCAAGAATATAAATCATTTTTAGAATTGTGTGCAAAATGTCAATAACTAATGTTTCTAATATATTTTAACAAGCTTGTTTGCTAACTGAGCTAATGAGCTAACATTCATGGACATATAAAGAAAACACAGTTAGCATTGGTCAGGAGTTACTCTGGTGATGTGCTGGCCCTATTTGTTGAGGGCATGAATTCAACAGTTGTCCGGTTCTTACGATTTACCTACTTAGCCTACGTATGAAATCCAGCTAATAGAAGGTTTGATAAGATCTCCTGCCTGAACGGTCTTGCCCCTCCTGTGTATATTTCACACTCAGTGAAACAGAAAGACAGCAGCGAGCGACTTGTCCAACGGGCACAGGAAGAAACGCCTGTGTGTCTGTCATTCACGTCATTGAGCTCATACAAAATCAGGGGATACAAGTGTACACTTTGTTATTGCACTCAGTTCACTGATTAACAATGAAACTCTTTGCTTTTGACTCAGCCGTTGTGCAAGGATTAAAATAATGAAGCAGGACATACAAAGCAGGTGGCTTGCAGGTGCCAGCATGAGCTGTATTTCAGAACAGAATGAGTGTTATCGTATCGGGACGGTGATCAGATAACATTTAGAACGTGTTTTTTTTAAAATTCATCATGAGCAGTTTATCCTTATTTATCGACCCAGCTCAAGTAATGTGGGAGCCAGAGGGAGCTGCTCCCATGAAAACAGTACAATACAACATCCTTTGGGTCATTGATACATTACCAACCATTACTGTAATAAAAGATGATGGATTTTTATGTAATAAGCATTATTTAGGTTGATGATTTAAATAGACTGAAAGAAACTAAAGAGCTGCTTTTTGCTGCCAAACCAGAACACCGCACATTTATGACTTTCTATCTCATTATTTTGACTTTCTATCTGGAAATGGGCTTACATAGTTTATGGCAGGAGCTGCCACGATGTGAAAATTTCTCTCCCTCTTTCTCGCTCACTTAATCTTACAAGATTATAATTCTAACTCAAAAGTTTATGGGACAGAAATCGGAAACAGCGTGCATGTTTTGTCCTGTGTGGCCAACCATAGCATGAGACTGGGTGATGCATTTCAGAAGCCCAGAAGAAGGAGTGTGACTTGTGGTGTTACGTAAAGGACATGAGTGTAAGAGGAGCACAGACACACCTGGAGCCGCGCAGCCCATTAGTGTTCGACCTTCAATAGAGAGCATTTCAGTGCATCTTGTCTGCTGTTCCCGGTCCTTTTCCTCTATTTTTAACATGTCATCGTTACATCAGTACCTGGTGTCAAGTTGTCCTCTGATGATGATGTCATTGGGTGAGGTAACCGACTGATCCCAGGAACTCCCTCACACAAGTGCTCATTGTGTTGTAAGTGGAGTCTATAATCTGTTGTGTAGTCTATTAGGAAAGTATTCAAGCGGTAACAGTTGACAAAGGTGGCCAAATATGTATGAACATGAGGGCGGTGTTTTTTCTAGGTGTGAGACTTGGGTGCTTATATTTGATGAGGGATTCTGGTGTCTACCACCAAGAGGCCACTTTTTTTGTTGTTGCAGTTTTGCGATTTTTAATGATTTTGGATCATTATTACCACTGCCATATATGTGTACAATAAGCTGGATAAACATAATGATAATTCTTGCTGAATGAGTCCACAGAGGATTAACTACCAAACCACACCACAACCTCTGATGTCAACTTTTCAGCTGTGTTTTACTTTGAAATTGGTATTGTGGTTTCTAAACCAGGGGCCGCTTTGACACCATCTCTTGTGACTGACACCTTTACATGTTCACTTTAACAAGTGGAAATGGGAAATGTCGAGTCCTGCAGCCACCCTCCGTTCAGCCCACATCTCAGCTTCCCAGAAACCTGATCCACTTCCTTGACTTCAAATCCATCCCTCATAATCAAGCTTCATCTTTCCTTTTCCCATCATCTGTTAGTCACGTTTGCATATCATGTTTGAGTCTGACTGGAGTCCATCAAACCACCCACTCAGCCTCGGCCTCAGGAAGGTGAGCGGCAGGTGGGGGGCTCCGTTTGAAACGGGTGTCTGTTCTCCTCATCAGCCGCAACTTTGAGAGTGCGATCAGGGGAAGTCTAGGTCATCAAACCCTGAGAGCCTCCGGCTCACCTCAGACAAACTTTGGTTTCACCTGCCACAAAGGGAGCAGTGTTTAAAGCTTTAAACAAGAGCCATCATTATCAAGCTGTGAAAGTGAGAATGTGTGTGAAATCTTTAAGTCTGAATATTTGTCTGTGCCTGAGTGTAATCCTGTAAGTGGCACTTCTCCTCAGTTAGGAGAAAATTCAATAATGATTTTGGAGTACAGCTTAAACAGTTTACAAGAACACAAAAATATGTTTCCTTACATACATACAACACGCTCTCATACGTAAGTGTGACTGACCGAGTTTATGAGTTGCCAGTTATTCCCAAGATGACATAAATGACCGGTGACGGCAAGCTGTGACAGGAACGATGCACCAGACCGGAATGGTTGCAGTTAGGTTAAGTTTGGGTTCGAAAGCTACTTAGGTCAGGTTTAGTGCTTGGAAAGGTTCGTAAAAGATCATGGTTAAACTTAGTCATCGTTGACTTTTGGTTTCACACAGGACTCTCACAGCCAGTGGCAGACTCAAGATGTTTTGGGGCTGGGACAAAAAAAATAATGAGGGCACGCCAGCCTCCTTGATATGCAAATTTGGTTGCTCTTTATACTGTGTCACTTGACACTTGCTCCCATCATACGTACTAGTGGCTAAAAAATAAAATAAAATAAAAAAAGTAAAAATTAATGGCAACCAAAAATGCTCTTTGGGTGGTCAAGTAGTTGTTAAATATCTAAAATATAATATAATTAGTTTAATATTGTTGCTTGATTAGCTCAGAGTTTGAGATATCTATATCAGAGATGTCAGAGAGCAGTAGTCAGCCAAAGCTCAACATTTTGGGAAATAATTGTTTACTTTCTTGCTGAGAGATTAGAAAATTGATACTAGCTTGAAGCTACAACCAGCAGGAAATTAGCTAAGCTTAGCATAATAGAAAAGATGAGTTGAGGGAAATCAGCTAGCTTGGCTGTATCAATCAATTGCCCCCCATGGTGTCCCCATATTAAAAAAAAAAACCGTAGTGAAAGTGCTCCCTTGGCAGATAAAACATAATAAATTGCCCTTCCGGTGCCCTTTTCTGCATGCTGGGGCCCCACCGCTTATTGTTGGTGCCTTTTTTTTTTATATCTGCCCCTCACCCTCAAATATCTTGAATCCGCCACTGGCAGGGAGCAAGTCTTTTCATCCCACTTCCAGTCGGCATGATAAGCTAAGCTAGTAGGCTGGTGGCCAGCTTCATATTTAGTACACAGACGTGAGATGAGAAAGGTAATAAGTGTATTTTTAAAAAAAACAGTCCGATGGATACTCAGAGCAAATGGACTGACACAACACCATGTTTGGAAACTTCAACAAAGTTGTTTGTGGTCATTTGCAAAAAGGTCTCAATTTCCTTAAGCATGTTGTCAATATGAGAAAAGGTCATTAGAACCAGGCTGGACCAGCCGACAGGCTTCTGAGGTAACGGCTCTCGCTAGAATGTTCTAAAAGGAGCTAAGATGTCACCAGAAGGCTCTTCTCCATCTCCCTCCCTTCTATATAGATAGCGGACAGATGGAACTAGGCTGTCGCTTTGCTAAAGTTAGCTATGCAATTAGTTCACACACTAATTAGCTGTGAGAGGAGCAGAGGCACACCAGATTTCCCCAGTGTCCAAAACCCGTTTCCCAGCCCTGAATAAGAGTAAATGAGGTCCTGGCAGCGGCAGCAGGAAATATCCAAAAAGAAAAACATGGCAGCGCCTGTGATACAAGACAGGTTTGTCAAATAGTTGAGGCAAGTGTGGTTCAGCTGTGGGAAATGAGAATGGAAATGTCTTCGAGGTTGTAGGACAAGGGTATTTTGACATTGCGTAATCTGTGGTTCCCAACCAACAGGTCAAGAGATGAATATAAAGAGCAATCAGTGGGATAGGAAGGCCGAAAACAATGTGTTTGTTTGTTTGACACACTCAGAGGGACTTACATCTGTTACAACCATCTTGTTCTTTCACTACAGTACTTTGAATGATTAGATCATAAAATCATGATCATATCCCATATTGTTTTTAGTAGCTTATAATTTTCAAGTTGTTTTACTTCAGCATTTTTCAGAAGTTATTATTATTAATTCTTTAAGATGTTAAAGATCTGGCATTGATAAAAAAATATATATATATTTATTTTGTTCTTCCATTTAAGAACCCTGCTTTAAAAGGTCACAAGCTCCACTTTTAAGAAATTGTATGTAATAAAGTTTCTCAAGTTACAACGTCACCACAAAGCACATCCATATGGCACTGTAGAAGTATGATTCAGGTGAGCTGGCGTTTTATTTTCACTTACAGTAAGCGTCTCTCATGCTGCTGTCTTTGCTCAGTACAATGTGGTTTCATTTCCAGAGCCAGTCATTCCTGCGAAAGCCACATTCCCACATGCTTGTATTTGTTGGTGCTGCGAGCCAAGCGTAGCACTTCATTGGAAAAGAAAAAATAAAGTCCGACGAGTGTTGCCTCAGTCTGTTTATGTACGTATGAGCACGTGTGTGTGTGAGTGTGTGCTGAGGGGAAAACTGAAGCCCAAGAATGTGGGGAGGATATAAAACAATTAAAGCTCTGTTAAGGGAGTGTAGCGCTGGCAGTCGTCTCACATCAGGTGCAACAGAGACCCCCCGACAATGGACTGCTGTGGGCCGGCGAGCGCATCGATGTCATATGTATCCCTTATCATGAACGGGGGGGGGCCAAATGCTTCACTTGACTGACACTCTGAACACATTAGGCATTCATAATGGACACGAGTCACGAGGAGGTCAGCTCGATGCGCTCCACCTTAAATTACATCCCCGTGATTTGAAAAGAAATACCCCAGTTTATCTTCCCGAGGTCTTCGATCAGGATCACCAGTGTTCGCTCTGATTTTTCTGGCCTTGTCCGCCAAGATATTTTTATAGGCCTAACCAATACGACCGATATCATACCAGTCAGATGAGTCATTTTTAGTTTCTCCCAGCAGGTGCCAGTGGGAACATAAATCACACATTTTCAACAATCTGGGTTTGTTCTTCTGAGATGAATCTTGGGGGAAATAGTTAAGCTTTCCATCCGACTCTGACAAGCGAAGTTTCGTAAGAGCTGGGCTTCTGAGCAGCGCCGACTTCAGATTGTTGTTTTACTGACAGGGGAGAGGAAATTCTCTGGCATCAAATAAAAGCGGGGGAGGTCTCGTTTGGAACATTAGCTATTCATGCACTTGTACTCCCCTGGAGGGACGAGATCAGGAATCCCACCCATTTACCAGAAAGAGGCAACGTCTTGAGGAAACTGATCCAGATCTGAGAGCTCGGGGTGGAGCGCAGCTTAGCTGTTTTTTCTTTTTGTTCACCTTTTTCTTTTTTTTAAACTACAATGCCTTTTTTTTAACAAAACAAACATTTTTTCAAAAGGCATTCATCTTTTCTTTTTGGGGGATTTAACTGTCACTCCAGCCCAGAGAGACTGACATTTGAATGAAACTCTAAACAACACTTTAAATAGAAACGCTTTTCAAATCTCCAAGGTAAAAATTTTGCACCGTCTGAAGGGCAACTTGCTTTTGTTTCGGGTTTTAATCCACAACACATTCCTCAAATTGCTTCATAATGCACATTCATCATTCTATTGACAGACAGAGAATAACAGCAGCACTTGGTCCTTGACACATTAGACGTTCTGTAAAGGCCTACACAGACACACAGCTTGTCACATGTTCCTCATCAGTAACTTGTACTTTGCTGACTTGGGTTTTTCATCCCATAATGTTTTACTTAGTGTGGTGCAGTTGGCAGTTGATATGGCGAGGGCCAAAAGTTTGATCAACCAAACTTTGTTCTTGAGCTTTGACCTGACTCTGCTCTGGGGATGTAAAATTAAAGCTGTTTTCACTTTACTCAATAGACCATATTCACAAGGCGGCCATTTCCCTCTGACATCACACTCAGGGTGGGAAGCTCAATATGAGAGACAATATGTTTCAGAAAAGTGTACATTCGTTCAGATGTATCAACACACTGTTTTGGAGACATCTGTCTAAACCTGGAAGTGAAACACACCGGATGTAATCAAACAGTAACCATAGCTAGGAAGTTGCTGAATGCTAACATCAGACCATATCATTAAAAAAAATACGAGATTATAAAGTTAGTGTTAGATGTTTACACATCCAGCAGACGCATTTCATTTGGACTAGCTAGAAGCTAGAAATATGTTCACCAGCTGTCGGTAACTGAGTCTCTGTGCTGTTTGGTGCTGGGCAGATCGCCTGCATTGGGTTTATGAGAGCTAGATGCAGCCAGAAACTGACACTGATGAAAGAGGTGAGACATAAAACCAGACTAATGAACTGAGGGGAGATGCAGAGCTGAGTGATAATCACATCCGGACTCATCACTGCTGCCCCCTCTCACATCACTTCACCGATGTGGATGTAGAGGAAAATAAGGTCCCCTGAACACCGTTTGGAGCTAGAAAGTTGGCAGGGTCCGCCAAACAAAGTGAAACAGTGTGAAAATGCGTTGTCCTTTAAGGTAAGTTTATTTATATCTTCAGGGGTCTGGATTTTAGCGGACTCAGATGATTCTGAGGTCTCCCAAGATTCACCAGCCGGATGTAGAGGTCCATTTTCTGTTTCTGGCAAATTTCAGTGCCGTCAAAAGAATATCCATCTTACATACTTTGCTGCAATTTCAACACTTTCAACACATGCTCCAAAGGTCAGGGTTTTTTGCTTTTATGTTAGTACTTGCGTTTGACATTTTGTTCTGAACTCTTTCTTGTACTGTGCTGTCCAGTGGCAGAGTCTGAGTGTTTAAGGGGCAGGGGCCAAAAAAATTAAAAAGGGGCACCACATGTATGAGGGCTGTACCATCATGTAGAAAGTCATGATTTCTTAAAAAAAAAAAAAAAAAAAAAAAAAAAAATAAATAAATATATATATATATATATATATATATATATATATATATATATATATATATATATATTTGTTATATTGTTACAGAGAAGAAAAAAGGGCACTTCAACACAGTATGTCCACTAGAGTGCCCTCATTCATGTTTTATCTACTATAGGGGCATCTGAGAGAGCACTCTCAACATGGGGGCACCAGGTGGAATGACCACTGGTAGTGTCTATCTATGTAATATATTTCAGGCTTTTTCTCTTTCACTGCTTCACCCACCGCACATCTATAATTGCCCACTTGTGTGACCCAATCCCCAAACTCAAGTCAAACCACCCACGTATGGCTTGCCCCCTATAACCACACGCCAATCCCCATGATTCCAACCATGACAGTCCCCACGCAGAGACTCCATCTCCTTAGGAGTCTGTGTTCTCAGTATCAACAACAATATCCCCACAGAACCAGATGGAGAGCCATAAATCACAGGCCCATGCACACCCCGGAGAGTCCATAAATAGTGTAAAGGCTCTGAGGGTAAAGACATCATGGCAAGCCCCTGGTTCCCCCAAGGGTCCCGAGGGCCGAGGCAGCGAGTGAGCCACTGGCCCATAACTCTCCCATTCTCTCGGTGACACGGAGCCTTTTTATGCTCTCGCTTACTTGAGTAAATCATAGAGGGGAAACACTGCCGCGCACTATTTCTTCAGCTCCGGCCAGTGATGATGGTGGGCTGTCTGAAAGCGTTCTGCAGAGACAAACCAGATGTTGGCGTGGAGATATTGTGCGTGAGACAAAGAGAGAAAAAAGAGATAAGGAAAGTTATCAATAACAAAAGTTATCTCCAAGTGATTCCGAGGAATGTTTCTACCCGTGCCAGACGCCTGGGTTGAGGAGAAAGCGGCAGAAAATTAAAACAAAAACGACCAAAGAAAGGAATTTCCCCGTTAGTCATAAAGTTTCATTTCAGACCAGACTAAATACACTTTTAATACATTGTCTTTTTTTTCCCTCAGTGATCTAACACCAATCAGTAACAGCCAACATACAGGAGCCAGACCATGACAACTGATACATTTAATCCCTGCATAAAAGGGGTTCAAGCACGGTCACAGTCTGAGGGGTCAGGCACTTGTTGCAAGTTTGTTTCTGCTGAACCCCCCATGTGTGAATCTATTTTCTGAGGCACCTATGACATTCATCTGGACCACAACAATGTCCCCTTTCTCCTCGCCACCTCACGCTCGACTGGCTTCTCTGAATAAGACCCGGGGCGAAATAATCCATACCCCTGAACCCCCACACAGCACTCGCATACATAGAAACACACACATGAATACACATGTTGGCACTTAAATGGTCACACGTGTTGGGACTCATGGAAATGTAAGTCTATCTTCTCGCAGAATTTATAGGCACACACCTGAAACCTTTAGCTGAAGGAAACGCCTAAAAATGATATACTCATTCACATGGAGGAGCAAGTAAAACACACGGTTGCAAGAGACAATATAATGCGAGTGAGAACTATAAGGCCCAAATAGCTTCCACCAAAATTCAGCTATGCAACACTGCCCTCTTGTGGAAATATTGGCAAAATGCAAAAAAAACTTTGCTTCATTGATTCTGAAAAATTGTTTAGAACTATATCAGAACAAACAGGAAATTAATTGGGGAAAAACACCCAAAAAGCAGTGGTGGTAACGCATAAGAACAGAAACTACACCTCCTCGGTGGCAGTGACCCCACCAGCAGGACAACACGCCCTGACACACCACAGAAACTGCTCAGGAACGGCTTGAGGAACGCAGCGAAGAGCCAAAGGTGTTGACCAGGGTGCCAAATTCCCCCGGATCCCAACCCAGTGGAGCAGCTGTGGGACGTGCTAGGACGAGTCCGATCCATGGAGGCCCCACATCCAGAAAATTACAGAACCCAAAGGATCCACTACAGCCTGGTGCCAGGCACCAACGGGACACCTTCTTATGGCCTTACCTTGACAGCTTAGAGCTGTTTTGGCTGCACATGGCGAACATGCACATGCAAAATATTAAAGCTGCAAATGGGGACAAAATTGAGAAATGTTACAAAGCGAAATAAACTGGCACTGAATGAAATCTAAAACACGACAATGTAGGGAAAATATGAGCAGATCTGTGTTGTTAGACATTTAAAAAATGCACCAATTCTAACTTATATAGAACAGAAAAGTAGGTTTATTTCTGTACTTTACAAGTAGGTGTACATCAGCACTGTGGCAGAAACCTCTGTGGTACAGCTGTTGTACCTCTGACATTAGGTTGTTATTTATACCCTTGTGGTTTGTACCTTAAAAAGCCCAGTTTGGTGCCTCTGCTCAAGAATATATGTGTAACTTTTTGGCAACCCAAAAGGTGCATGTTGTTACCTTGAGGTCCGATATCCAGCCACAGGGGGTTGTGTTAGTGTGGATTGTACAATGGGGGACATAATTGGACTCCTACTGAACCTCTATTCCTGTGTGCTTCTCAAAAACAGTGTATTTTAGCTATTTGTCACTGAATGATCAAAGGGTACAGATTGTGCTCACTGATTTACTGACCCTCAACTCTGGACATTTAGTTGTGAACACTAATGCGTTGAACATATTGTGAATCTGCATGTCTCTGTGTGAGGGCAAATTCCCATTGAAACACACAGACACACTGCTCACACAACTAGTGCTGCTGTGTGAATTGCTGATAAGCAGCATTCGGAGTTCGGTCTTAAATAGCAGCAGCGCGACCACCGCCCTCACCTAGAGTGAATATAGTTTGTAGCTTCTGTGACGTGGGCCGCGCCTGGAACAGGATCCACGCTTCACACACAATCTAACTTATCTTCAGCCTGCATGTTGAAAACATCCTGGATGCTCTGTGAATAACCACAGAAACAAGTAAGAGCTCATCTTCTCACTTCACGCTTAAATGTAAATATATCAAAAGTAGGTCTACTTCTGCAGTAGTAAATCCAGATGTTTCTAGTTTTTCCTTTGACTTGCTCTGTTGTGTTGCTTGTGTCTGTTGCTGCTAATACCTGATGCCTCTGTATGCCTCAGTAAAGAATTTTGTTGCACTTTTACCTCCAAAAATTCTCTTTTCATAGCTTATTCAATTGAATAAGCTATTAAATAAATATTTTTGTAACATGTTGTGCAATGCAATTTTTTAAGCACTACAGATACAAGTAATCCATAATGTAATGCATTACCTTTATATGTAATGCTTAAAATATTGCATCAACTTCATATAAGTAGAAAAAAAAATATTTCATCTATTTACATCAACTCAACATGTCATCAGTACTTTGCATTAAATTTCATACTTTGTGTGGAATGCATGCTATTGAATTACATAGACATTTGAAATGTAATTCAGTTGAAATTAGAATCATTTTTCAATGATATCCAAGAGATCTCAGATTGTTTGCCATAAGACTTTATGAGTCTATTTGTTTATGTTGTTGTTGTTGTTGTTGTTGTTGTGCATAAAAAGAAAACATAAGCTCATCTGATGACCATATAGTCACTTTTACAATAAGATGTTGTTGCAGCTAACTAACTGATCTGCTCTTCTGGGAGGTTTTACAGTAAATGATCCAAAACTTAATCACAAATGAATAATTCTTTACTGTTCCTCTAATACTTCTAATATTACCACCCACTGTCAGAAGGAGTGTAGTCTTCCCCCTCACACCGGCCCCCCTGCAACAAGTTGGTTTGCCATGATAAGAGACTGAAGGTGGTGAGGTCACCATTGCCACTCCTTATCTTTACAGCCATTTAAAGGGAAGATTCTCTGTGTCGTCTCTTCAACACGTTGTTAAAACATGTGGATTTTCTTACTGTTTCATTCCGTGAGGTGGCCGAAGGAAAAACACTGGAAATTCTGCTGTTAAATGTATTTAAGAAGAGTTCGTTAATGCTTAAGGAACATCTGTACAGCTTTCTCAAACTGAGCAGTGTATACTCTACATTTATTAAGGTATGAAAATGTAAAGCATATAATTTCCACAACACTCAGAACATACAAACTAATTTTATAGGTTATAGTTTTCTGCCCGATAAAACTTAAAAAATAAAATAATTTCTATATTTATCTTAATTGTTAAAAGTTAGAACTTTTAGAAGTTAGAACAAAACTTTTTCTGCTCGTACAACTTAAAGGTAATGGTCTACTTTACTTACGTTATGTAAAGTCACCTTTTCTACAGTGTGCTTTTAACATGGTCCCATATATCAGCTGATGATTTGTTTCCTAGTGGAGCATCCTTTACCAAATGAGCCATCAGAGGGTGCCATCTCACTGTCTTCTTTTCTAAAACTCTTTCTGCTTTGAGACGCCAGAGTAAGTGTCTGTGTGGGAGCGTTGTCGGACCATTTTATTGACCTTCAAACTGCTTGTGTTTGACTCTGCCTTGAGTGAAAGGGAGACAGATAGACGGATCAGAGAGAATGGATAAGAGATTATATAGTGTGTACCTGTGTGTGCATGCGAGTGTCAAAGCCACACACACACACAAACACACACACGAGGATGAGGTTAATCTGTCTGGCAGTGAATAGGCCGGGCGGAGGGCTGGAACCACGTAATCTGATGTCCCGCCTGCCGCTCACACGAGCCAGCAATGGTCTGGACAGGGGAGGCTGTCGCTCAGGATAGCTGCCCTAAATGGATTACAGGATAGCGCATGTCAGTGAGAGGACACCTGGGCACATAAACACTTAAACCTACACACACACACACTGTACACACAGGTGCACAAGCGGAGGAGATTACTGCAAGTTTCACCCCCTGCAAGGAGCTTAGACTCCTTACCAGCTGAGAGAGGGAAAGGTCTCGGTGCTGCTCTGCGGGTTTTTGTCACATTTCTCAGCCTTTACCTCCCAACATTTGAATTCTTTCCACCCCTTTTGAACTTCACACTCGTCGGCTGCTGGCTAAATGATTCCCTTTTCTTCCAGATATTTGTTTCACTGAAGCCTGACTTGAGTATCGAGCGCCTTGAGAGCTGCTACAGCAGGAGAATGGAGTCGAAGCCAGAGCCAGAGCCAGAGCCAGAGCCAGAGTCTGAGGCCCAGGCCCAGGCCCCAGACAACGCCGAGGCCGGGACCCTGGACGCGTCCGGCTTTGAGGTAACCGCCGACCGGCTGGAGCAGCTGATGAAGAGCATGGAGGTGCTGCTGACGGACGTGGAGCAGCTGCGGAGCCACTGCAGCCACCAGACCACCGAGCTGATGCGTGCGGCCGTGGACCTGAGGAAGCAGCAGGACGAGCTGAAGGAGAGCTACGCGGATCTGTCCAGGGAAATGCAGGAGATCATGGATTCAGTGGATGAGCTGTTCAGCACCAAGAGTGCCTTTGAAGCCAAAGAGAAGCAGGCACAGAAACTGAACCGGCAGCTCTGAGGAACGGAAAGCGTCTGACGGACTGTTTCTCAATGAGGAGAAAAACAAAAGAGAAACTGTGTGTGTGTGTGGGGGGTGTGGTTTTGAATTTGGATGTGTGAGTTCTGATTTAAATTCTGGTTTGGATGTGTGGTGAGATGCTGAGGTCTCCATGGCTTTAATTAGATTCTTTAATGGCATTATATAAACTTCTTGTTGTGCAACTTGTAAGGTCGGTATCAGTCAAACACTCTCACAACCCAATCGCCACAACTTACCATTTTTTCATGTCACGACTTTGTGATCTTTAAGTTAAATTTTCTACGTTGTGAAATCGCTGTGTTTCTGATCGGATTAGGTTTTGGCACAAAAAGTCAGGATCAGGAACGGCTCACGCTTCGTCTCATCAAAAATATCCAGTGGTTTCAGGCTTTTATGTGTTGAGCAGTAAACTCTGGCTTGGCAGTCTCGCACAGCTGTCACCCCACCACTGTACCCATCCTGTGGAAGCCCATTTCAGCAAGTTAAAGGGAAAAAATGGAAAAAATGAATGAAAAGTAAGTTATCAGTGCTGAAAGGACGCTAAGAGACAACAACCAGCCCACATCCTGCTCAGCGCGCTGCCCATCTGACAAAAGCAAGAGTCCTCAATTCACCTGAGTTTAAGGCCCTTTATGGAGCACAGCAGACTCAACCCTCGTGATGTAAAATGACAATTAAGTGAACATTCAGCCATTAACCTTTATGATTATAGGATAGAAGGTCAAAATGATGAGATCAGAATTCCAAATTATTACACAAGAAGTCAAAATTTTGGGACAAATAGTCATAATTTTGTGAAAAGACGCTTAGTTTTCAGTACATTATTTCTTTAAAGGTGCACTATGTAGTTGCATGTGTGGCACAAGAGTGGCAGTGAGGACCAGGAAATGCGTTACCTCATGTTAAGGCATCATTCAGTAATGAAAACGAAGACAGTTTGTTTATGTAAGCTTAAAACAACAGCCTAGAGGGTTTTTTTCTATTTTGATTAAAATGTCATCCCGAAAAACTCCGCAGTGCACCTTTAACTGGCTGAAATTGGCTTCCGCACCACCCCTTCCACGTCCCAACATGTAAGTCAGCTCGCCGTGTAGCGTGAACGTATTGTACCGGAGAAATCTCACGCGCAAATCCGAACATCCGTAGTTTGCGGCACCAACATTTTGCCCTGGCGACTGAAAAGCGCCATGAAACATGCATGATTCTGTGTTACTGCTCTTAGTCTAGTAAATGTAACAATATGCATTAAAGCATCACAAATTGCAACCTCAAAAATAACCATAAAGTTAATGAAACACACACACATTACGAGCTCTCCTAGGGTACAATTTGTTGTACTTTCACACTAGATTGCCGTGTGCTGCTGTTTTTAACACAGGCGATGACAAGACTGCGCGGGCCTACGCTGCGTGTCGACGGATGATTTACTATCACTTCTGCTGTCATTGTATTTTTTCTTTTCTTTTTTTTGCGCCCACCCGCTAACAAACACACATGTCACAGCCACGATTTACCGTCACCAAAGCATTCTACGTTGACAGTTAAGTATATATGTCTCTCTCATCAGCCCGGATGACTCCTGCAGCTTTAATCACTGTTGGTACATCCTCCATATTCTCGTCCCCTCCAGGCACATGCTCCACTGTGGTTTCTCCCTGAAATAAACCAAAATAGATCCTCAAGGCGATCTTTACCTCACGCCAGCTCCTCTTCTGTGAATTATTGGTCTGTGTTTAGTGGTTATGGGATGTGTGAAAGGGACACTCAGTGGCCAGCATCCTAAAAAAAACTTCATATTTTCTGTCAACCCTCAAATCTCATTTTAGTGTGTTTCTTATGGAAAGGCTGAATGGATATTATTGCTTTCAAATGTGCAATTCATGTACGGCAACCATTAAATGATGTGTACCAAAATACAATGTTGTCTTCTTCTGTACTGGCGTAAATCGTGACTTTACACATTTTTTGTAGTTTTTCTTTTGCTAACTTCATAATTGTTGTTTTTGATCATTTGGCTTAACAGATGAGAGAAATAACTACGACATAAATAGTCTGAGGGTGTTAACTGCAAACACCCTGCACCAGATAGAAGAAATCACAGCTTATATTCAACATCCCAAAAGTCCCAAAATCTTTTTTCGGGGGAGAAAAAAAAAACAACTGTTTCTCTGTGTGGTTGAAACCTGACACTTTATGGGTTGTGGTGTTGGTGAGCAGAGAGGGTGAGGAGATAGAAAGCTGGGTGTCAGTGCCTACATTTACTGCCGAGGCGCACATCTCTCTGGACTGCTGGCCGAACAGCTGGCGATTCACTTCAAGAAGGTAAGATTAAAGAGGACCTGGTGACAACTTTTGAAACACTTTGCATATTTAATGCAGATTTTCATCATTGGAAAAGAAATCACAAAGGATATCAAGAAATGTTGGTATAATCAGATGTGTACATTTATTAAATGCACATACCTGGATTCGATGTTTAGTTACTTAGTTTCTATTCTCATCAGAAGGTCTGCAGAAGCCTCTGGCAAACATGAACATCCTCCAAGTCCTGGGTCTCCTCGTGCTATCTGGACCGGCTTTTATTGTGAGTCTCACTTTTAACAATGTCAATGATATCGTGCCATTTCAGTGTAGAAAATATACTTTACTATGGGTGAAAATTGCATGTACAGTAAGGTACAGCATGTCCAAAATCTCAACATAAAAAAAAAAAAAAAGCCAAGCGTTCACACATGTTGTCTGCTGGTTTACATTATGCAACATTTAGGGGACGGTTAGTGGTTAAATGTTCCAGCTCCTATTTCTGCGTCTCTAGCATGCCCTTAGTGTGTGTCGGTGGTTCGGTGGTTGTTGGGCTGTGATATGATGTGTGAGAGTACTATGTGTTCCAGCAGCTGACCGAGTAGGAGTTTTGTGTATTTTGTTTTTCAGCTGACACGGCCAGCCGATGACTACTGGGGAGAGTTTGGAGCCTATGGGCCCTGCAGTCGCACATGTGGCACAGGAGTCGCCATGAGGACCAGAAAGTGTATCACGTCAAGGTAGGACATTTAGACGCAGGGTGATAGGACGGGGATGATAGTCTCATCTATTAAAGGGGCACTGTGTAGTTTTGGAGGAGATTGATTCAAACCCACAATTTTTCTATTTACAGTATTAATGAGGCTATAGTACAAACACAAATGTAATTTTTTTCATAACTGAACAAACACACTGTTCTCAGCAGAAAATAAGGTCCCCAGAACACTGTTTGAAGCTAGAAAGGTGGCAGGGTCCGCTGCATATAAACACAGTAAATTCACATGAAACTGTGTTGCATTTTGCTGTTAGGGGATTTGATTTGGAATAACTGCAGCAAAGATTCTTTTTCTGAGATGACTGATAAACCAAGATGTGTTCAATAGCATTATCTGCTCTCTCCTGCAGGACAGACGGAGGACATAACTGCCTAGGATCTTCCAAATCCTATCGAACCTGTAATACACAAGTAATCACCCTTGATTATTATTTTCTTTTGCCTCTCTATAAATTACATCCACCCTCAACCTGCACGAAAGTACCTCACAATATGCCAATAACACAGCATTTTTTATCACTGCAGGCATGTCCAGTTGGATCCAAGGACTTCAGGGAGGAGCAGTGCTCCCAGTTTGACAGAATGGACTTTCAGAACAAACACCACACATGGGTTCCTTATTATGGAGGTACAAGAGCTTTGATATACTGTACATCCATATAATCTGCGTGTGGGTGGAACTGCGCTTTAAAAGTTATTCTTGGTGTTTTATTCAATCCTGTTAGATCGGCAGAGGTGCGTATAGAAGAGGATTAGGTCCATTGTCAAACTTTTTTCTAACAATTCCAACTTTGTCAGATTTTAAATTCAGAATCCAAATTTGAGAAAAAAAAGTTAGAATTCTGAGTTTAAAGTGAGAAATTCTAAATGAAATCTAAATCTAATGTAAACAGTGGCCCTAATCCTCTTCTATAGGGTGTGGTCATGTACACATAAAAGACATAAATGTGAGTGACTCTAGGTTATGTCCGTCATAGCAGTCAACCCAAGTGCTGATTTTAGTTGAGACAGGTCTAGTGTTCACTGTGGACTGTAAATGTAGATGTCGTGAGTTTATTTTTAATGCCTGTATCTGCTCTGTAGGATCCAATCCATGTGAGCTGAACTGTGTCCCAAGAGGAGAGAACTTCTTCTACCGACACAGACCTGCAGTGGTGGATGGGACTAAATGTTACGTGGGCCGCAGTGACATCTGTGTGGACGGCATCTGCAGGGTGGGAACAAAACTAAGACTAAGATGACCGACTTCGAGAGCTCTACGTTGTACTGTTTTATACAGAAAGCCATTGTCTATTTTTCAGCACAGCTCTTTCTCAAACAGCTATCAAGTCTTTTGTGTTGCACACTAAGGATCAGACCTTCCACTCCTTAAGGCTTTAATACACCACGACCTTTCAAATTAAAAGTCGTGTGTCTCTCTCCAGCTCCTGATCCACGGAGACTTCATGGGCTTGGATGAAGACACCAATTCCGTGCACTCCTCTGCTCCTGTCGCCGTCGCTCCACACCCCAGGGAGACGCTCACATACATGTACAAGGCTGGTGTCTATGGCGAGTGCTCGGCCGCCTGCAACGGAGGCATGCAGTATCGCAGCGTGGCGTGTTGGGTTCAGGACCCAGTGAACCCCCGTGTGGTGGAGGAAACTTACTGCATCACCCAGCGCCTGCAGAGGCCAGCGAGCCAGCAGGCCTGCAACATGCACTCCTGTGCTGCAGAGTACAGCGTGTCCAGCTTCAGTGTGGTCAGTGCAGCAGAGAACCTAACTTTAGCAATTTGAAGATCAGACAGGCAGGGGATGGCTTACTGTGTGTGGCAGAGAGTTAAAGGAGCGCTATGCAGATTTGGAGAAGAGAATACAACATAACTGTAGCAGTAAAGTACAAGTAAGAACATGTAAATGCTTTTAGTTTTACTCTCTATACTTAATTTGCAGAAAAGTAATTCACTTGAGTACATTTTGCACATGACTTTTACCTTTACCAAAGTCATATTTTAACCCAATATATTTTACTCAAGTGGGATTCTTGGTTACTCTTTACAGCCCTGGCTACTTGACTATGTTTACCTATGATAATGCTCAGGTATTGAAATTGATCTGGTCATGATACATGTCACATTGTCTCGTTGCATATGGTGGTCAGTGCTCTGTGACTTGCGGGGAAGGCCAGCAGATGAGGGAGGTGACCTGCGTGGGCTCAGGAGGTGAACGTCTCCCTGACCACGCCTGTAGTGGGCTGGCAAGGCCATCTTCCGTCCAGGCCTGCCGCAGACCTGCCTGTCACACACACATCACCTGGCACGTGACTGACTACGGACTGGTAGGTGAACTGGAGCAACAACGATACTTATTATCCCTCCTCTACATCCACATCCTTTACGCTCTCCCGTCTTGTGTCTGCAGTGCACCAGAAGCTGCGGTGGTGGTGTGAGGGAGAGGAGAGTGGGCTGCTATGATACGGATTTGAACCCCTACCCAGAGGCCCGCTGTGGAACAGCAAGCAGACCTGTTTCTGTGGAGACATGCAACTCACAGGCCTGCCCCGGAGCACAAAGTGAGCCAAACCTGAACCGCTTCCACAGTCTTTTTTCATGGGTTTTATTGTTTGTTTTTAAGCAATGTGCTTTCTCTTTAGCGGTCCCAAGTGTACAGGACCCGAGGGCACATGAAACCACCATGAGAGGATTTGTGCCCCATGTTCCAGGAGACCCTTCAGGTATGTCGAGCATGCTTACTTTATGTACTTGATCGCACTGAATTTGTACGTGGGTATGTGTTGCCAAAGTAGTCGTAAACATGATGTAGAGAGTATTTTGAGAATGAATGTGCAGCCTGTTATTTGAGCTCAGGTATCATTCAGATTTTTTTTTTTTTTGTGGGAATTCATCCTCAGGGCAGCACAGAGAACGTGCCCTTGTGTTGTAATTACTGATGTCTAGACCGTGATTGCACTGCTTTCTCACTGCTTTCTTGTTCTTGCAAAGCACAAAGTGTTTCTTTTCATACAGAAAGTCACATTTAGATTCTAAAAAAATAAAACAAGCCAAATTTAACTGCAACCAAATGTAACCTTAACTTTCAAAAACTAAGCATAAACATATATTCCCACAGGTCTATGCCATGTATAGAAGCAGTCTGACCATGTCTGTGTCTGTATTTACTTGCTTTAGCTTCCAGGCCACAAGTAAACACTGCATATGAGCCGTACCCTTCTGTGATTGGTCCTCACTGTGCGCAGTCATTCTATGGCTGCTGTCCTGACGGGTACACCTCCGCCTCGGGGCCCAGAAACGAGGGCTGCACCCAAGAGGACTGTGTTCGCACGAGGTAACCCCTCCTGGATCCAAATCTTGTGGCCAGTATATGACACAAGTCTGCTGAAACTGATGAACAAAATATTGGCCTATTAGAAAGTGGTTCTAACATACAAAAAATATTCCTTCTCAGATACGGCTGTTGTTTGGATGGGGTGACTCCGGCTCAAGGATTCGGAAGGGTTGGATGTCCTGAGTACCGGACAAGTGTGTCAACTGCGGTAGGAATCACATTTTTTTTCCTTCTCGACAGAGTTGTTAAAAGTCCGCTACGTAGTTTCGGGGAATTATTATCAATTTCATACTATTTTAACTTGTTTATATGTGGCGGACCCTGCCACCTTTCTAGCTTCAAACAGTGTTCCGGGGACTTTCCTCTGACAACAACTTGTTTGTTAAGTTATTGAAAAAAATATATATTTCAGAGTTTTTATTATTACCTCATTAATATTGTAAATAGTATAAGTGTGACCCATATTGGCTACTAAAAACATTTTATAACACAACTTTTGATCACTTTTGTTTTACTCATGTCCCCCAACTTTAAAGAAGTTCAGCAGTAAATCCTCTTTAGCTAAAGACATAAAGATTTACTGTCTTTCTCTTTCTGTCCCTTCTCCCTGAGCAGCGCACACCACCACCACCACCACCTGTCCAGCAATCCACCGGAGCCGTGTGCTCCCTGCCTCGTGATGAGGGCCCCTGTGATACGTGGAAGGTCCGCTTCTACTATGACTCAACCATGGGAAAATGTACCGAGTTCTGGTATGGAAGCTGCCAAGGCAATGGCAATAACTTTGGGTCCCTGGAAGCATGCCAGAGAGAGTGTGGGGGTGTGATGAGGCAGTCCCCACCTGCTGTTCGCAGAGGGTCGCCCAGGGTTGCTGTGAGGGCAAGGGCATAACCATGCTCTCCACTAATACCTCCATAATTAAAAGGGATAACCAGGGTGAAGCATGGTATTTGTACACATGTAGTATTCACATATATGAAGACACAAACAGACATGTATTGCTAAATGTACCAAATCTAATCTTTCATTTAAACATCTGACATACACAGTACATTAACAGTTATCTAGATAACTTCACATTATAACTGATATGATCTCATCTCATGATCTTCATTGTTCTGATTTATTGGCATTTTGTTTGTAATGCTAAGTTCATTCATTTATGTATTTTGCCTGATACATCAGGACTAAAATTTGAAAAATGTTAATGTGATTCACCAACTTAAATCCAAAAGCTAATAAATAAATCTCCTATCCGATAACCTTGAAAAAAAACTGGTGTGGTTCTTTGTTGCCATATGAAATATGAAATGTTGATTTTACGTTCCTTCTATTGAACTATTAGTCAGGTTTTACAAAGCAAAATACAAAGGTTCTGATGTAACATACTACATTTACTGATGAAATTCAGTAGTATAGCTGAGGATTCTCATTTTTTGTTATTTTATGCTTGCTCTTTATACGCCTAATGCATTACATTTCATAGAAAAGTACTGAATTTACTTGCCAATTTGCCGATTAGAATTTTACACACAAAACAAATGATGAGTTTATCAGGCATTGTTATAGATTCAACCACACAGCATTCAGTAATAACCAGAATTGGGAGTGTTTCAATACAGTTACTAATTACCCTTTAAAAATGTAGTCAGTAACGCAATTCAAGTATTACAATATCAAAGTAAGATAACTTGATTCCTTTCTGTTTCTTTTGTATTACCTTGATACCAAACATATGCATGCATATCTAATTTCTGTAACTTTACTGCAATAAAGTCACCTTTTTTGGTTTCTGGATCATGTACTTCCATTACATTTTATTATTTCCCAAGCCTAGTGATAACAATCCAGTAACTATATTGCAATATCACTGTGAATGAAGTGATATGACACAGCACGTTAGAAATACTTCAACTTTTCATATGTAATTTGCTAATGATTAAGTACTTATGATTACAGTTTCTCTTCTAGTAGACTATTCTAACTTTAGATTGCTGCTTTTCATTAAATTATTTATATATTTTTTCAATGCTCATTTTTCTGACTAAACTTTTATTTTGAAACGAACATTTTTATTTTGAAAGCACTTCACTGTACAACCGGAAGAATATTTATTTCATTTCCCGTGAATATTTTCCTCAGGCGGCTGCATCGTACGGGGTACTGAAAACGCACTAAACAGCCACTTCTTATTTGCATTTTTGCATTCCTCATACAAAACAGGGTGTGTGGTCAGCACAAACATGGTAAGGTTGTTTTGTTTTACGTTTTAAGAGGTCAAACTAGCAGTTTTAGCCATAGCTCCTGTTATACCATCATAGCTAAGCTAACAAGCTAGGACGCTAACGTTTACTACTCTGTCAAACATGTATTTCCTCCAATTCCTTTCTTTTTAAACGCCTAGTTTTAATGTTGGTGCGTTAATGATTAATCTCTACCTGTTAGCCTACACACAAACAAAATATGTGGGATATTTTGTGAAAAAATTCGTTGGTTGTTTATATGAGAGAGAGTGACTCAGTTGCAGCGTTTAGCTAACGTCACTATTCGAAATCCCGTAATGCTTGGTGTATGAGAGCAAAACAACTAAACTGCATGTTGCAAATTGAGTTGATGTGGTGTGATATAAAAAGCGGACATTTGTTGTGTGCATTAAATAATATTAATCGTCTTTACAGTCGCACACAATTTTGCTTGTCCAGCCTACCAAGAGACCAGAGGGCCGCACATATGCTGACTACGAGTCAGTGAATGAATGCATGGAAGGTGAGTCTTCAGCTGATTTAAAGAGATTTTCACTAATAAATCACCATATTGTGTTGCTTTTAACATCATGATTTTGTTCCAATAGTATTCCTCCCGGATATAATTGAATTTACTTTATTCTTTACGGTCGTGGATGTGTGTGAGGCAAAGTGAAAGCTTTCTAATGCATTTGTCTACAAATATTAACTGTTATTTATATTAATTTTGTTATTATTTTGTATATTAGTTATTGAATGATAAGTACGATGTACAGCTTAACACAGAACATGCACAGTGAGCTGGAGTTGTTCTTGTAAATCAATGTGCCGAAAATCCTGCATCTCTTCACCAGGTGTTTGCAAAATGTATGAGGAGCATCTTAAGAGGATGAATCCAAACAGTCCCTCCATCACTTATGACATCAGTCAGTTGTTTGACTTTATTGATGACTTGGCAGATCTGAGCTGTCTTGTGTAAGTATGATTTAAAAAAAAAAACAAAAAACTTAAGCTTGCATTGAATCTGTTGATAACTTCCAGTAAAACATAATTGTCTTTTTTACAGGTACAGAGCTGACACTCAAACATACCAACCATACAACAAAGACTGGATCAAGGAGAAGATATATGTTCTGCTGCGGCGCCAGGCTCAGCAAGCAGCAAAGTAAAGGAGTCAGTGGGGAGATGTCCAGCTACATACGCTTTGAAGGAGTTAAATGTACATTGGGAAGAGAAGGGGTTTTGAGAAATGGGGACAAGTGAGAACTTTTGGGCTTTATATAGAAAAGGAGTCATGCTTGGCAGCATACATGTGTTTTTAAGTTTGTTACACTATGATGAGAGTCACACAAATGGCTGCAAGGACTAACTTATTGATGGAGAGGGATTCTGCCTGGAGAAATGTTCGCCAGGCTTGATGAATACTTTTTTTTTCTTTTGGTTTCTCAAATTTTTCGTAATGTGCTTTCAGTTTCCCTAAAATGTATGTGATTCTTTTTCAAATATACCCTTACTGGACGGTTTGATTTTTTTACATTCTGTGGGTTGAAAGCAGATGACTTGTTTTTGAATCAGATAAATATCTGAGGACTGACTGACCCATTTATTTAACTGATCCCAGAAGATTTACTTTCCATATTGCATCTGTTGTTACTATTGTTGCCATAGCCTACTATCGTGTTGTAAAATGCTGTTCTTGTAAACATTTCATTTTGCATAGATTTAAACTTTCCCTGTTGCTGTTTTCATTTGATTGAAAATAATAAACTATTGTTGTTTTTTTTGACTGGTGTCCACTATTGCATAAATGAGCATATATAACCATAATGAATACATTTGTCTTTGTATAGAAATTGGTGGTTGTCAAGGATCTACAACTCTGGATCAAAGTATGTGTCAAAAGTGTGTGTTTAATATGCAGAGTGGCGAACGTTATATAAAGGGTGTGAGGTAGAATGCTGTTGGATGTTGCTGGAGCCTGTCAATAAGTTATTTTTGCTGATCACCGTCAGAAATGGAAGTTGTAGCCTGTGATGTTACTGTCTCTTTAAATGTGGCGGGCTGCCCTGTTGTTGCTGTGCTGGAAACCCCGTACTGACTCTGAAGGGACCCAAGATGGCTGAATACTCACGGGGGGGGCAGTTAGCAATTATCTGAGCAAGACGTCGTGAATGAATGGCAAATAGCTTTATAATGTAAAGCGTAACCTTTAAGTGATTACACGACTGCAGTTTGTTGGTTTGCATAATTTTTGGGATGCATGAATACCAGTAAGGGGAGAGTGGTCTCTCCGCGGCCCCGAGCCAGAACATGGCGGAACACTTGGGAAGAAATAGCAGCTAACGCTAGCTAGCTGGCGTATTATTCAGACACAATTAGAAACATTGGTCTGGGGTAAACACGGTGTCTGCGGTCCGGAAGGGTGAAATAATGTTATCGGTGCACAGCTGTGGTCTCTTTGCTTCAAAGAATTGTTTAACATTGAGTATGTGGAGCGTTGGCAGTTAGCATACGCGCTAGCTAGTTAACTCGTTAGGTTCGCTAGCTACAGCAACTGGCAAACGTTGCCCGCAAGCGTACACACTGTACTAATAAGCAGGCTGTGTGTTTTGCGAGCCACCGATTGTAACAGTGGGGCTTATTCTGAATACTGTCCTCTGAGCTGTGTGTTAGGACTTTGCATTGTCTGTCAGTCCTTGTTTTGTAGATTATCACGCTAGCTAACGTCAATGCTACCCGCACTGTAAATTTGACTGTCGTTAGCTTGCTACAATGGTCTATAAGCTGATTTTGTGTGGCGTGTCGCCTGTAGCCCTGGCGAAATAAGTTTTGAGGCAGCTTGTAAATAAAATAATCGGATATTTGTAGTTGTAACTGCAGGATTGATTAGGGAAATCTTCCTGGATACACGTCCAGGGGTTTCACTTTTAAGCCTCTTCAAAGAACTGTTAGCCTGGTTGACCCCCGGCACTAGTTTGTACTGCATTGTAGAAGTGAACAGGTGTAAAAAGTGAATTGAAGCTGTGGCGTTATTGGGTGAAGCAGAGACTCTGTGAAAGCAAAGAGGGTCCGGGTGAGAGGAACCGGTCACAGCTACCTGCCAGGATGACGGACACTCGTCGACGAGTCAAAGTCTACACCCTCAATGAGGAGAGACAGTGGGATGACCGTGGGACAGGGCACGTCTCCTCGGGCTATGTTGAGCGTTTTAAAGGCACGTCTCTTCTGGTGCGAGCAGAGAGTGATGGTAAGTCGAGCTAAAGAACTAAGGCCACAGGGATGGCAAATATACCAATTTCGAGATCACCTGCAGTAAATTGCCCACAGTAACTGTTGTCCAGTACGTAATATGTAAACAATACCTTCCACACAGTCTTATTTTGATCAGCTGTATCACCTGTATGTACCAATATGGTACCCTCCTCACACAAGTCATTTTGACAGTGCTCGTGAGCCATCTTTGTTTTTAACCTGACAGGTTCTCTACTGCTGGAATCCAAAATCAATCCAAACACAGCCTACCAGAAACAGCAGGTCAGCACGTATCACATTGCAGTATGCTCATGTCAAATGAGGATTTTTCTGTCTCTGTTTACGGATTGTAAATTGGCTTTCTCTTTCTCTTTTTTTTTCATTGGAAAGGATACATTGATAGTATGGTCAGAAGCTGAAAATTATGATCTGGCGCTCAGCTTCCAGGAGAAGGCAGGCTGTGATGAAATCTGGGAGAAAATATGCCAGGTAACTGCACTTCTCTTTGTGTGGGTGTGTGTTTGTCTGCTCCATCTGTGTATGGATTTGATTTCAAGTGTTTGGGTGTTCCTGGTTTCTCATAGTTAATACCTCTTTTATGTGTTTGTCTCATTGTGAAGGTGCAGGGAAAGGACCCATCAGTGGACATCACCCAGGATGTAGTGGACGAGTCTGAGGAGGAGCGCTTTGACGACATGTCCTCACCAGGCCTGGAGTTACCACCATGTGAACTGAACCGCTTGGAGGACCTGGCTGAGCTGGTGGCCTCCTCGCTTCCATCACCACTACGGCGTGAGAAACTGGCACTGGCTGTTGAGAACGAGGGCTATATTCGCAAGCTCCTGGAGCTATTCCGTGTTTGTGAGGATTTGGAGAACAGAGAGGGACTGCACCACATGTATGAAATAATTAAAGGCATCTTCTTGCTCAATCGTACTGCACTCTTTGAGGTTATGTTCTCTGACGAGTGCATCATGGACGTCATTGGTTGTTTGGAGTTTGACCCAGCACTCCCTCAGCCGCGGCGGCATCGGGAGTTTCTAACTAAGACAGCCCGCTTTAAGGAGGTGATTCCTATCTCTGACCCCGAACTGCGTCAGAAAATACACCAGACGTATCGGGTGCAGTATATTCAGGACATGGTGCTGCCCACGCCCTCTGTTTTTGAGGAAAACATGCTGTCCACCCTGCACTCCTTCATCTTCTTCAACAAGGTGGAGATTGTGGGCATGCTACAGGTGAGATAGATGGACACATAAGGTTTTTGAGAGGTGCATATGCTCTACACTGTCATTTTAAATTTAGCTTATGACAGAAACAAATGATACAACATTTGTATTAGCTTATACAAATAAGCCTCACAAATAGTCAACCCTCTCGGGATATAACACCAAAATGCACACATAAGAGAACAGTTCTTGTGGACTGAGGACTGGGAATTACTGTAATTGTAGGTTTGTACAAAGGTTTTATTTTTGGCTGATTGTGCTTTAGCCAGTCTGAGTTTGTCTGCTAGTCTTTTATGGTCATGTGATCTTTGTGTTTTTGTACTGTGTCAACTCAGCAGTGTTTATGTATGGCTGTCTCCATAGAGATGGAGAAGTGTTGTGTAAATCAGTTATGCTGCGCTAGAGGAAAACTGAAACTGGCACACTGTTGACTCTGTTACACTGTACTGTGTGAAATTCTGAAGTCAAACACTACTGATATGGACCTTTTCTTCCTCACTTACCTCGAGGCAGACTTTCCAAGCAAAATTAACAGACAGAGTGTTATATTCATTCAAACCAGAATTGGATTCACTGGACCACACATATCATTGAATGGCAGTGGGTTGGCATAGTAAAAACCTATACCCCATCAGGGAAATGCAAAAAAATGTAGTTTTTCAAACTGGTATACAGCAGATTACAACTGTAATGGCTCTATGTTTTTGATTTCAGGTTGTAAATTGAATGTAGTGAGGTGTTTTATAATGGCAGTATTTTTCAAACTTGCATCAAAACAAGTCACTGGTAAATATGGTGAATGTTAATTTTTGTTTCCTGGTCATTTCCATGTGAATCATACCGTTCTAGATCAACAACATTGTTGCCAGCGGGGTGCACAATTGGCCCTCGTGTTAGGGCCACTGGTGCAACACCCCCCTCCCTTCTTTTTAGCTTGTATGTGATATTCACTCCCTCCTTATCTCCCCTTCCCTTTTGACGTCAGGACGATGAGAAGTTCCTGACAGACCTCTTTGCACAGCTAACAGATGAGGCTACAGATGACGACAAAAGACATGAACTGGTATGCCAGACCTTCAGCAGACGTAATTTATCAAGTACTGCTCTCATTTTCTCCTTGTTTCATCGAGCTGTGTTTATTTCTCCTCGTAGGTGAACTTCCTAAAGGAATTCTGTGCATTCTCACAAACATTACAACCTCAAAACAGAGATGCCTTTTTCAAGACATTGTCAAACATGGGCATTCTACCTGCACTAGAGGTCATACTGGTGAGTGCAGCAATCTTGTTATGAGTGGTAATTCAGTTTATTGGTGTCAGTAGCTTTGGTGGTGGGGTGACACTTTTTGGCAGTAGGATCATAGAATGGGACTTGATAAATTGGGCATTGAAATGGCATGCCCTTTAAAGAAATACTTGAAGCACAGCCAGTCAGTAATCATCATATGCTATGATGATGTAAGAGTTTTTGCAGTATATCGGTCCAACTCTTCATCTTTTCTGCACAATGCTACCGTGATGTATTGCATAACATTGTGATGTGACCGAGGAGTCGAGGTTAAACCTTGTGGCTATACGTGCATTGAACAGCCAAACAAAACCTTTCAAAAAATACCCAAACAATACATAACCACTGTCATGATATGCATCTTTGCACACAAACTTCCCATCTTTTTCTTTGATTTTTAAATGAGCAATGATTATTTTGACCGCCTCTGTCAGTTACTTTTGCTGCCACACCAGTGACAGCAGAAGAACCTATATGAGGATAGATTAGGCAACCAAATATGCTTTGTTCACTGACTTAGTAAACCGGCTTGTTTAGCAGCTAGCAAGTTTTCCTGCATTTAACCAGCCCCTGAGCATGCAATATGTGATGTTCTTGTACCCTGCAGTACAACCCACTACACTGTTTTTAATTAAATTATGTGAAGACATACCTTGGAATAGGCATCACATGTATGTGGAAAACAAATATAAACAAATGCATAAAGCATATTAAGACCTCAAATAGTAGACTACTCATGACACATGTACACCATTGCACATACAGATATGTGTGAGAGTAATGCTTCCAAACTCCTTCCTGTCCACACACACCCTTAGAAATAAACTGAGAAAAATGATCTGTGAAAGTAAATGTTGTTTGGGCATTTCGTTTTGGTTATGCCTTTTGTTTTCATAACAGCTTTATATTTTACTGATTCCAAGGTGAAATTCCCAATCCACTAACAAATGTAATGTGTGTTCGCAAAACAGGGAATGGATGACGTTCAGGTGCGTGGGGCAGCCACAGATATTTTCTCTTATCTGGTGGAGTACAACCCCTCCATGGTACGAGAGTTCGTTATGCAGGAGTCTCAGCAGAATGATGATGTGAGTATATGATCACCGTCAAATGCGTCTCACAGGTGGATATAAACAAGTGCTGTGTTACCGATTATTGTGTATTGGCCTTCCAGGACATCCTCCTTATCAACCTGATCATCGAGCATATGATCTGTGATACAGACCCAGAGCTGGGTGGTGCGGTGCAGCTGATGGGCCTGCTACGGACTCTGGTGGACCCTGAAAACATGCTGGCTACTGCTAATGTGAGTTTGGGCACCACTCCGAAACATGTCAACTTATGCAGATACTGAGTGCTTGATATGCGGTATTTCCTTTTGTATGAAGTGGAAGTGTATCCTGATAAATTCACTTAAGTCAGAATTGATCAAGCAAAAACATTTTCATAGTCCTTCAATTTTCTTTAGATAAAACAGAAACTGTGTTCACAGTTCTGTAGCCAAGAGTTAGACAGCATTGGAAAGAGAGTATTACAGTTAGCAAAGAGAGATGGTGTTTTAAATATGAAACTGCCACATTTCCTTCTAAACATGCAAAAGATAAAAATGTGATGTGTGGATATTGGCTGTTGAACTGAACAGATACGATAACTGTATCAGGGGAAAAAATGAAAATTCCAGCCCGGAAAGCTGGATTTTCCTGTAGAACAAATTTGTCTTGATTAGCACTACTTAGTGCTAGCAGTGTAACCGGCTGGGCCAGAGTTCTACACCATCACCACTGTTCTTAACAATGGGGTTCTATAAAAACATTCATTAGACTGTCGTGCAGCTTGGCAAAAATTTGTTCTTCAACGTTTTCCTCTCCAGAAAACAGAAAAGACAGAGTTCTTGAGCTTCTTCTACAAGCACTGTATGCACGTCCTTTCAGCTCCACTACTGGCCAACACCACGGAGGAAAAACCTAGCAAAGGTACAGAATACCTGCGAGGTGAATGTGTGTACCTGTGTGTTGGTTTTGTAAATGGAATGGTGAGATAAATGAACAAGTATTGTATGTTGCTTACTACCCTCATTCTTCTATTAGATGATTTTCAAACATCCCAGTTGCTAGCCTTGATTCTGGAGTTGCTGACATTCTGTGTTGAGCACCACACCTACCACATCAAGAACTACATCATCAACAAGGACATTCTCAGGAGGGTACTGGTGCTCACTGCCTCTCAGCACGCCTTCCTGGCACTTTGTAAGTCTCACACAATCATGATGACATCTTTAATTCTTTGCACTTGTCACATTTAAAAGCACATTCTGAATATAAATTACTTTGTTTTAAGCTCAATCTGTTTTTTTTTTGTTTTTTTTTTTGTCCATCTCCACCCCAGGTGCCCTGCGTTTCATGCGGAGGATAATTGGTTTGAAAGATGAATTCTACAATCGCTATATCATGAGAAATTTTCTCTTTGAGCCCGTCATTAAGGCCTTCCTCAACAACGGCTCACGCTACAATCTCATGAACTCAGCCATCATTGAGATGTTTGAGTATGTCCGTGTGGTGAGTGTTTCTTTTTTCCCATAGAATGTGTGCTTTAATGTCACTTTTGATTCTGTTGTTGACATCGGCCACAATGACTTGGTGCTATACAAATACAGATTTATTGAAAGTCGACAGTTCACCGTCAGGTTTGAGTATCCTCTTGCCTCATGTTGGTTTTGGTTGAAGAATCTCAGAAACCTGTTGCTTGTTTTTTTGTTTTATATATATCTTTGATTTTTCTGCCCCTTCAGTGGCAACAGTGGTGCTGAAGGCATTATATTTTTGGGTTGTCCAACCGTGTGTCTGTCCATCCTTCACACTCTTTTGATATCTCAGAATGTCTTGAGGAAATTTCTTCAAATTTGGCACATGTCCACTTGGACTCAAGGATGAAATGATTTAGATTTTGGTGGTAAGAGGTCAAAGTTCAAGGTAACTGTAACCTCACAAAACTTGACTTACCATAACTCAGTATTTCATATGCTAATTATGACAAATTGGGGTGATGTGAAACTTTACTCTGACATCATGATCTTCTGCAAAAAAACTTCCTGGTTGGTATTAATGCTACAACTCCGGAACAGAAGTTTGTTACCATATTTCACGTACAGTTGGATACTGAATTTGTGACTTATCTTGGCTTGCTACCTTGAATCTGTGCTGATTATAGAGATTTGCCAATGGCTTGAAGATGTGTGTGTGTGTGTGTGTGAAGCATCCACGTATTAGAATGTGTTGCTTTTTCATGGTCTATCAGAATAGACATGAAGCAGAAGCAGAAGGGGTTCAGATGACTGTCGTTGTACAATGTGATGAAGCTCTTTACTTGTACTTAACGACAGCACGTTTCTCTCTGGAAATTACTCAGTTGAAACGAACATGTCAGTACACCTGTGACGCGGCAATTCTAGTTTTTCCCGTTTTGTTGCTTGTGTCCTCAGAGTTCAGCAGCCAGCTAAATCTTTACAATAGAAACATTTCTAAGAATGAGGCATTGTCTTGTAGCATCATAATGGCTCACTCCTACATAGACTGATTTCACCTCAATTGAAAGAAAACGTAGTTTGTCTCATTCGGTTGGTTTTCATTTGGGCAAGTGACGAAGTGAATTGATTATCAATCAGCCAGTGGTAAAATGTCCATACATACATATTACATAAGTACTTTGTTTTTTAGGCTAGTGAGTGAAGTAGGTCTCCCAGCCACGTGCATGATTTACCAGCCTTTGGCTAGTGGCAAGTACTAATTTTGTGCCCAGCATCCATACATATGATCGTTTTATATTTGATCAGGTTCACGCTGATAAATGAAAGTTGGTCTGAAGTGAATTCAAATGTATTTCTTATTAAGTTTCCCAATCAGATCTGAAGACGGGAAACAATATTTGCAGCTTGTGATATATCACATTACTCAAAAGTCCAAAGTAGAGAAGTAGTGATTCATGTTTTATTGATTATTTTAACTTGTTTGGTGTTTTCTCTCTCCCTCTCTCATTTTCACGCTTCTGCTCTGCCTGTCTTCAACTCTAAACTACACGCCTTACCTCGTCTTTCTTTCTTTATCAATGTTCTCTTCTACTGGGTCACTACACCCCTCTTTTTTCCCCCCTCCCATTGCTCCCAGGAGGATGTGAAATCTCTAACAGCTCATATAGTAGAGAACTACTGGAAGGCTCTGGAGGATGTGGACTACGTCCAGACATTCAAGGGGCTAAAGCTGCGATATGAACAGCAGCGAGAGAGGCAAGACAACCCCAAACTGGATAGGTGAGAAAACCAATCGAAACCACTACTTCAACTATTACACTGTCACTGATGAATTAATGATCTAGGCAATCCCTGTGAGTCTGTAATAAATAGATTAAACAAGTAAATGTGAAATGCCAGTTGGAGAACTCTCATTGATAAGCTCTTGAAGTGACCAATGTATAATTACATGTGCATCAGGTGCAATGTTTTAGATGGTTTGTAAGTGTGTAGTAGTGTGTGGTTGCACTGTCTCCAAAAAAGTGAAAGCCAATGTATCATATACTTACAAGAATAAGTAAAAAGTAAAATATGTAGCATATGTTGAAACATTTAATTGCATGACTAGCAGATCACCCCAGTTGTCAAGACTTGTTACTCATATTAAGTACATCATTCTGGTTTAAGAAACACTGTCTTTGATATACTCGGTGAACATACAGTGTGTGCATTTTCTGTTTTGACCACTAAAAGGTGCATTGTCTTCTCCAGCATGCGTTCCATCCTGAGGAACCACCGCTTCCGCCGTGATGCACGAACACTGGAGGATGAAGAGGAGATGTGGTTCAACACAGATGAGGATGACCTTGAGGATGGTGAAGCAGTAGTTCCTCCCTCTGACAAGATGAAAGCAGAGGAGGACCTGATGGAACCTATAAGCAAGTTCATGGAGAGAAAGAAATGTATGTATGAAATGCAGTGGTTTCTACTCTTAGCAAATATGTTTGTCATAATGGTGGTTAATGGCTGATAGTTTGGAAAATGATAATGATGTATACTGAATGTGGTGTTTCTATATCATCCTGAAACCTTACAGTTTCAAAAAAAGCACTGAGGAGAGAGCTCTGTCAAAAGACTTGCATTGTCATCCCCAAGGGATGATGGTGTGATAAGAAACGACAAACTAATAAGGATGTGAATAAAGCTGAAACTTTTATACAATCAAATTTTGTGCATTTCACTGGCAGAAGAACAGATCCGGGGTAAAAACAACAACATTGTGATTAGATTTTATTGAAGTGCTGGATTGCTGGCAGACCGTGTTGTAATTCTCAGAGATCACAGAGTTTTATTTACTGGCCCCAAGTTGTCATCCACACTTAGTCAAAGTGCCATTTTGATAGACAAACTTTTTGCATGCTATTTGCCAGATTCTCCCTGATGGTTCAGTGCTGCTGGAGTTTCAGTTAATCTACAGCTGTGCCTGAATGGACATTTTTTTGCATTGTAGAGTACCATATAGGGACATAAAACTGGTTGCATGAATGCTTGATTCGACACGGACATGAACAGTCAGTTGTTCGTTAAATGTAAACAGTAAAAGGGAAATTCTATACAGGCATACTGTTTTTCACAGTATATACATTTTGTTCACTTATCAAATGTTTTTTAGAATTAAAAAAAAAAGAAGAAAAAAAACGAGTGAGAAGGGAAAATGACTAATGAGGTGCCCTCTCTACCCCCAGTGAAAGACCCAGAGGACAAAGAAGTACTGGGGAAGTCAAGCTTATCAGGCAGGCAGAACCCAAGCTTCAAGCTCGCCTTCTCTGGCTCCACTAAAACCAGCCTGTCTAGCCCTCCGTCATCTGCCTCATTGAACCCAGGTTCTCCGGGATCACCGGGTTCTCCAGGCTCAGGGGCACGGAGCTCACCCTCCACCACAGCCGTAACCACAAAGGTACCTGTCAGTATATTAATGTTGCTCTCTGTGAAGAAAATACATATATTGTCAGTGTTATTGAGCAGCAATGTGTTAAAGATGAAGACAGATTTTTTCTTTGCACAATGTTTGTTCTGTGTCTAGCTCTACTTCGCTGAAAGGACGAAAGAATTTGGTGAAAATTGAGCTTTAACTATGAGTCTTCACACTTTGACTGTCAATTTTCACACAACTCCCACCATCCTTGTTGTGTATTGTACGAAGAATGGTCACCACTACCACTGCGTCATTGGACAGAATTTCAACTTGTTAGCTTTATTTAGATGGGAGTTACAAATGGAGGGGAAAAGACTAGTACAGGACCCTGATGCAAGGGTCTGCACACCAAAAATGACATCACCTCTGCATTAAAAGTAATAGTTGCTGGATGTTACTCCAGTTATACAAATACATTATTAGCCCACAAACAGGCTTTGCTATTGGTTGGTTTAAACTCATTTCTCAAACACTTCAATTCTGGCACATTGGCCGTATGGCCTCTTAGTCATTAACAGATCAATGCACCCTCAGCCTAGAGGAGCTGCATGGCAGCGCATGACTTCCTGAATCTTCACAAAAGGTTCTGGTAATAGCCATGAGCATGACTGAACTGAAGTGATCATTTTGAGTGTAATGTAATAGAGTAAGAGTAATTGCAGTACACAAATATCTGCGTTTGCTGTACAGTTTAAGACGGCATTTTGACCATTACCAGTTGTGGGTTTTTTTTAATTGTTTTTATTTTCTTATTGTTGAAATTTTCAAAGTTTCTTTGATATATTTTTGCAGTACAGAAATTGGAAGTAGTTAAAGTTGAAAACACAACAGAGCTGCTAATTATAGTTGCCCATCTGCTAAATTTGGTAGTATAGGCAAACAAGCCAAAACCAAAGTCTACCAGATGGTTTGTAGTATTATCCTGATAAAACAACACTATGAAGTGTCTGACCAGTTTTTTGATTTGTGCCGCTTGTCTTCTTCAGGGAGGTTTAGTAGGACTGGTTGACTATCCTGATGACGACGATGAGGAAGAAGATGAGGAGGAGGATGGGGAGAGTAAAGAGGACCCTCTGCCACCTTCAAAGAAGTCCAAACTGAGCTCCTAAAGAAGCTCCACTGTCTCAGCTTGTGCTATGCTCAGACAGTTTCAGCGCGTAGACATTACACAGGAATGATCAAACTTGTAAACAAAATGAATGAATGAAAGCCACGCCTCGCCGTCAGCGGGTGGCCAAAAGAGGAGTGGACTGTGATCGGACACAAAGCCTCCTCAGACTCGCCCACTTCATACAAGTGCCAATCAGGAAAGCAGGAGTGGAAAAACGTCGGAACAGACGTGTGAAAGTTGGGGGAGAAAAGGTGACACTCAGCAGATCGTCGTCAGACTCGGACACCATGAGATCGGTTGGAGTTTGGTGATTTAGCAACTGGAGGAAAATACCGCATACAAAAACACATGTACACGCAGAGTGAAATCCCAGAGAGCTCGCGGGCTCGGACCATAACCCACTGCCCCCCCCGCCCCCCACTCAGGGAAGGACATCACAGCGGCCCAAATGGGTCGGCCAATTCAGACCCAGAACCACCACTCGCATCCCCATACCCTCTTCCTCAGACTTCACCTTCCTCCTTGTTTCTTTCTACTTCTTTTCTCCTCTGCTCTTTCTCCCTCTTTGTCTGTTGCTTTTTTGTCTATTTTTTTTTTTAAGTTAGTATATAGGACCAGACGGGAGGCAGCATGTGGCAAAGAGCTGTCCTTGTTGTCGTTTGATGATGTCAACAGTGTCGTTGTTCCTCAGCGGACGTTCTTTCTCTGAAGAGAAAAAAAGCCAGCAGTTTCTTCATTATTTTCTTTTTGTTCTCTATTTGTCTCTCAATCGTTCTCCTGTTTTTTTGTAAATGACGACAAAAAAGACCTGCCTTTAAATGTTCAGGACGTTTTCAGTCACACTTGAACAGGTTTTTAAAGACCTCAGTAGGTGAGCTAGTTTTACCCTTTTTGCCCTTTGAAACTGCAGATTTTTTGGAGAATTTGTAATCCCGTCTTGATTAAAGATTGAGTGGAATTCTAGATGTGATGAATTTTGTCATATCTTCTCATTTTTTTCCTTTTACATGAGTGTACACTTAGTTGTTCAGAATATTTGGGACCATTAAAATGATCTTTGCTGTAAGATGTCCTACTGCCCTTTGTCCTAATAACTCAAGTGTTTCCTTGCTGCATCCTGCTGTTATTTATCAGTCTGGTTGTCTCAACATGGTTCCACGCAGTGTTATAGGGCAACTCAACTCTATACTGTGGAGATCACAGAAAGATCTCCAATTCCACCCCATAAACTTTAAAGATTTGACTCTCATTTTCTCAAAACATGTGGACTACAAAATGTGTGGTCAGATGTTCTTGCTCTAGGAAAAACACTATTTATTTCATACCTTAGTTTCAGTTCTTCAGGAATCAAAACGCTGCCAGTATGTTGTGAAAATTCAATGCTTCATTTTATGGGCAGACCTCAGCTGCTGATGTCCTCATGATCCACCAGGTGGCAGCCATAGTCCATAAAATAATTGTCAGATGAGGCTCGCTCGCTTGCTGTCCTCATCAGTCATGTCATCTGTACTTTGAAATCACAGTGAATTTGTTTGGAATGGTGTCAGCTAAGCACAGGTTCACACTGTGCAAATAGATTGTGACCACTTGATGCACTACTGTCTTTGTCTTGGCGCTGTCGTTAAGTACCATCGTATAGCAGTTATTTTGCTAAGGGCATTTTATAATGTGTCATTTGAGGATGAAGTGTAGTACTTATGACAGCATCCCCACAAATGTGATCAGAGTGACTATTTTTCCCTTTTTAAAAAAGGTTGAATTGCCTCACATCCTGCAGGGGAAAAAAAAGATTGTGTTGAGGTGAAAGTTAATACCTATACGTATGCTATTTATTTAGATGTTTATTAGCTTTTTATGTAAGTAGTTTTGATTTTACCAGCAGTTTTAGCTGACTGACATTGTTTTGGTTGTAATCACTATTTAGTTGACATACTGTTGTTGGCCCAAACTTTCAGTGTAATAACTGAAAGCCACAGAACTCCAGTAGACCTTAAAGTGTGTTTTTCTTACAACGAGTGAAAATAGTTTAGGAAAAAAGTCAGCGCCTCCCAGCCTATGTGGTCACCTCAGTGGGAGTTTGAGTACGACTCAAAAACAAACAGCATCAAGGGCCACCAAGGAGTCACTGTGTTGTCCCTCCAAGTGCAGTGCAGCCTTCAAACATTGCTTATTAATTAAAACCCAACAGAAGAGGATCACTCGGTGCTCAGCGTGCAGCGAGAGCCGTCACACAACGCCTATTAAGGCTCCCATTCACATGAAAGCCATCTCCAGACAACGGCAGCTTTTCAGGAGCAGCCCTCCCTGCCAGCCTCCGTTTGCTCCTCAGCAGGAGTGTGGCAGAGTGTGTGTGTGTGTGTGTGTGTGTGATCTCCCTCTCTGCCACCGGAGAGGCCAGGCCGGTCCTGGTGCCAGCCACTGCCCCACCAGAACGCCGGCTCCACTCCCAGTGCCAAGGCGCTCACCCGGCTCTGCCCGCCTGTATGTCTGCCAGACTGAAGAGTCCCCGTCGGTGACACTGCTGTCCAGCTTCCTGCTGCGCCAATGAAAAGCCTCTTTGACAGCTCTCTTGATTGGCTCGGCTCCCTCGGCACCCAGGCTGCCAGTTATCAGCTCTCTCTGGATTGATCACATCAGTACACATCCAACAGTCGTACAGCAGCATACGCCGTGTCGGGGCTGAGTCGTATCCATATTTTCATGAGACAGCACCATAATTGCATACTGCCAGAAAGAGTGAAACTAAGAATTATCCCGCCGCCATCCTCCTCAACACTTTGAGTAAACTCAAACACACCTCCAAATGTTTCACGGACACTGCCCTGTCAACACAGAGAGCTTTTAAGCAGCGGTCACTTGTTTAAAGTCAGTCTGTTTTTGAGTTGTATAAGAAATACTAAGCAAAATTGTCGCATAGTTGAGCTCGACAGTTCAGTCCTAACTTTGAAAAAGGCAGTTGACAACAGTTTCAACTAGGAGTCACTTTTTTTCTGGCGCTCACAGCCATTCTTGTGACAACCAAATGAATCAAAGCTCCAGGTCAAGCAAGTGTACTGTTTTTTAAGAAGCTTTTCAGTTGTGTACATTTTAAAACTTGGTACAAATGTTGACTTGGACTCAAAGATGAACTGGGTAGATTTTGGTTGCCAAAGGTCAGAGGTCGAGTTCACTTTGACTTCACAAAAACGCATTTTTGGCCTTTACCCAAGATTTTATACAACAACTACAATACAGTTTTACATATAAATGTCTAAGAGGATTAAATGGTGAAGTTATGGTATTTCTTATACAAAAGGTCAGAGGTTAATGCACTGTGGAATCATGACCTCACGTTTGAGGTCCGAAGAGGTAGAAGGACAAATCTGAAAAAATTTTCCAAATTTATGAAGCGGCACTGTGCATCTTCTTCCCTTCATCTCCTAACCCACTGGATCTATCATTGACCCTTTGTGAGGGGCCCTGACACCTCACTTGACTTAATTACCTAACTGTACATGAAATGTTTAAAACTTTAAGCCGAGGATACTTACTCTGGTTAAAAAATCTTATTAGTTCTTCCACCACTGTGAAAAAAGGTGTTTATTTTTTTCCCTTGCAGTCTATATCATTTGTTTTTTTAAAATACCTAAAAATTGTATTTATTTTCATGTTTTGATAGTAAATAAACATTGCAAGCCTCTGGGTTTTAATTTTTATGTTTTTATTGTAAAAAACTGCGTTTCAGGTTGTTTGTTCTTGTATTTCTAAGTCTCAGCAGGGCAGGAGGTCACACACTACACTACTACAGCCTGCAGAGACAGCCCGTGGGGGGCGCTAGAGACCACTTCTAGAGATAAACAGCAGCATATTAATTGAGCAAGTAAATAAGTCATTAACTAAGTAAATGACATTTCCTATTAGCCAACAGGCTATCATGTAGTTAGCTCACAAACCTAATGATGCCTGTTGTTTGAGACGTAGCTGATCAAAGCAGGAGTAAAATGACAACACAGTGATCTATTATATTAATCCCGTGTAATCCTGCTAACCAGGCCAGGATATGAAATAGGAAATGAGGCACACATGCGGTTTTCGGAAACCTAGCCGAGGTTGTCAAAACAGCCGCACACAGTCCAGCCTCGTGTCTCCCCACCGAGCCGGGCGTCGCGGCGGACAATGACCTGTGTTCCCCGGGCACAAAGTGCTCTCTGTGTCGGCCGAAAGCTCCCCCGCTTTAATGGAGGCGATTGGCCGTGTTCAGCACAGCACGTCCGCCGCCGTGTGTGTGATTAATCACCGTGTTAAAAAACGCTGGAGGAGCCGAGCGTCCCCGAGGTGGAGTGAGAGAGGGCGGCGGGCCGACAGGGACCCCGGGCAGCCACGACGCCCCGGGTCAGCATCCGTCGGTAGCAAATGAAAGAGTTGTGGGGGGAAAAGTCATCATCCGTCACATCTGGTTGACATTAAGGCAGAGGTGAGATACAGTGAGGAGGACAAGTCCGACTTACTTTTCATGAGCTCCCCTGTTCATGTCTGACAGAAACATTAAGTCAAGAGGTTAGCATAACGGACATGCTAATTTTCAACATATCCCAGGCCAGGCTCAGTATGAAGGTTTGATAGATAGTAGTATGCTAGCTTAACTAATACCCCCTTTACACTGGTCAAAAATCAACAATGGGAATTGGAAACCTCCCATTTACATAGAACCTGTAGTAGAGAGATAAGTTAGGGGTTTTTATCACCTCGGCTCTGCTCGGCTTTGGTCTAAACCCGGATGAACACGCTAAATTCCGTGGTGCTGAGTGATGACCGTTGTGGTGCTAGGCCTAAACGATTAAGGAATACTTGATGCTGTCTATGAAGGACGTTTTATTACTGAACACATTGTTGGAGGTGAAGCCCCGTTTGTTCCTATGAAAGCTGCACAGAGGTGTTCTGAAGGCAGTAAAGCTGAACGGTTTAGGGCCCAGCTAACTTCAGAGAGCATTCAACCCGGAAATAAGTTTTTGCACTTCCGGTTTACTCATCTCAAAGTTAATGGGGGTTTTTTAATGGGTTTTCAGTTATATGCCTGAAATATGGTCTGTTTTTACCAGAGCCTTAAAATAATTACAAATTTTGCTCTATAACATGAAATATATCATTAAATGTCCCATGACTGTTGACGGTTGCTAAGAAGTGGCTAAATGAGACTATAAAGGTTGTCACAGACGATCAACAACCCCTCAATCGATTACAAAAGTAGTTTGTGATTAATTTAACGTAATTCTTTGAGTTGACAACTAATCAATTAATCGCTCCAGCTTAATTGTTAAAGTGTTTAGTTTCAGATTAACAGTTGTTGGGACAGTTTCCCCCCCCAGTTAATAGAAAAACAACAACAAAGTAATCAGTAATGAAAGCCCTACTTGCGGCCATCCGCCATATGTTAATTATGGATATGGATATGGATAAGCATTTCCCCCTCCTAGATTGTTTCACTTTAAAAAGTTTTTAAGGGGCCAAAAAAGTCAAAGTATTCAGTAATTCACAAAAGTTGCCAAAAGCCAGAAAACTAAATGTAATTTGATGCAACGGAAATTGTTATTAATTTTTTTCTTGTGAACCCTCAGATTTATCTTGGGAGCCTTTAGAGTTGGGAACCCCTCTCTGCACATATGCCTTTTGGCTCCGCTCATAACTTGCGTTCATTGCAGCTCAACACTAAAGTTCAGGCAGATACAACTGTTCCTAAATGTGCGCCATAAACGCAGCAGTGAGCCCATATGCTTCCTTTGTTTCTTGGTAGCAGGCCGTGGTCCCTTCATAACTCTTGTCGCTCTAAATCAAAGATAAATAATGAGCTTTCCCAGGGAAGCGCTGGGAAGTGGAAGAATTTGGGGGCTGATCTGCCATTGCTAAATGTTAAGTGGCTGGTATTGTGCCTCAGCATGGGGCACAGGAAACATGGATGTGAATGCAAGAGCTCTTGGGCTGCGTGTTAAATGAAAATGTCACAGTGATAAAGAGCGCACCTTCCGCACCCGGGAGTGTGTGAGCCAATGCGTGTGCATGTGTGCGAGATGGGTCGGAAGTATACTCGGGAGGCACGCTGTAAATCCACACCATGAGCTGCAGATAGCTGGTCACACAGGCACACATTGCACACACACACTTGGATCTATTCCTAGAAGCAGCGCGCTTTCCAGGAGTTTATATTTAATGGTGCTCCAGTAATGTGAAGTCACACATCGGGACCTAGCAGATATAGTATATATACACCAGTATAAATTTCTGCGCCTATTAAAAGCACGTAAAACTCACACTGAATAAAATAAAACCAACTTCAGCGGCCCTCTGGGAACCTATAGCGGCCCGAGCTGGAGGTGTTGTCTGAAATGAGCCTGTGCAGCCGAGCGCTGGGAAACAGAACAGCTTCTGTGAAGGGATACGCAGTGAGAGGCAGACATCCAACATGTAAAAATCACCCAGGGCAAGAAGGGGAATGACCAAACCATGATGCCTGGGCTATTGAATTTACCTCACGTAATGTAGCATGAATGAAGCCCTTAAAGGTATCAGTTTCCAGTCAATAAACAGGGGAATCGGACGCATGGTTCAGCCGGAGTTGAACATGTGGGACCAGTCACACACATACACACAGACACATACACACATACACATATGTAGCGCCTCGGTCATCCAGTCAGGATACTACTGTGTACATTAAACTCACTGTTCAACTTAACAAATCAAACCCCTAGCTATATGTTAATGTCAAGGCGGGCTTCTCCGGCCTGGTAACACAAAACTAACCAAACAGAGCTCTCCCCAGATACAGTAGTGGTCAAAAATGGTGTTTGACAGTCACAATTTGTGTCCACTTTTGTTTCAAGGGGGTGAATGCCTGTGTATAATCAAAACTGTTTGATATTTTTTTCTTCTTCCACGCAGCCGTGCCTGATGGCTCCCGCTGTTGGAGTGTCTGAGGCTTTGATGGCGGCTCTGTGTCGTGTGGCGTTGGCGTCCGCGCTGTGCCAGGCGGCGTGTGTGGTCAACGGGCGACTGGGAAGCTGTAGGGGAGAGACGAGAGGGCTGCGGGTCAAGGCAGAAGCCCCCTTTCGGTTCAAGTAAGCGCCTCACCATGTATCTGTTCAGTGTCCGCTGTTCATTTCTCTCCGCCTTTATGTTTCTGTCTGGATCGCTGCCTGACCTTGAATAACTTTTACATACAGTACGCATGGCATGTGTCTCTTTTATGATCTTCTGCATCCTGCAAAGACATATTTTAATCGACGCCCACGCCCCCCCCCCACACACACTTACACCTCATCTTTCTCCCCTCCCTCCCCTTGTGGCCTAGGGGCATATGGTTTGGCTGGGCAAGAGATAAGAGAGATGTGTCAGCCTGTGGTACTGAACAAACACATCTTTCATTTCCCCCCTTTCTTCTCTTCTCCTTTGACTCTTCTTCCCGGCCTCTCTCCTCTCTCCTCTCTCCTCTCCTCTCCTCTCTCCTCTCTCCTCTCCTCTCCTCTCCTCTCCTCTCCTCTCCCGGTCTGCTCACCTCTTTCGTCTCTGTGACGGCTGGGTACAATTAGGAGCAAAGAGTCTTTCGTCTTTTTCACGGCGAGAGACGTTGTTATATTTGCGGGTGATGGAGAGGGGAAGCGAGGGAGAGAATGGGCTTCAGATGCTCTCCAGGAGTGAAGGCGAGGGGGGAAATGAAGCGGCCGAAGGAGAAGAGACAGATCTCCTCACGGTGAATGAAAGGCCCTCTTTCCACTCTTTCCTCTCTGGTAGGGCACATCAGAGGCATGCGCTCCTCTCCTTTATGGAGGGAAAAGTGGTTTCCACCAAATTCTGCTTCCATTTATCTTTTGCTCGCTCGCACACACACTCGTCTGCACGCGCTCACATTTGTACGGCACATGCACGCTCATGCACATACTGTACACAGGCTGGATTTGCTTTGATTCCTGATTGCTTTGGTTTCTGTGGCGGCTTGATCAGGTTACTGTTCAAACTACGTGCCAAGCCAGCGTGTGTGTGTGTGTGTTGGTCTGAGACTCTGTGTGTAGAAGTGTGATGATGGATCTTCAGCCAGTGGTGGGAATAGCACAGTTTCAGCTGCTATTATTAGCCCTCTGTTCCACAGGCCTGATTTTTTTTTTTTTCCCCCCCTGTCTCCTGTCTGACACCAGCGTTTCATTATTATCTGGCTCCTGCGCAGGAAGGGCTACGCTATTGCAGCTAGCAACAGGGAGGACAGCCCCGCTTTCATTCCAGCAAGTCTTTTTATAGGCTCCGCTACTCCAGCATACATAGTGTTACTTAGTCAGTATGTCAAGGACTCGAGGTAAAATAGTTCCAAGAGCCAGGCGACACACTTTCATTGTGCGCTGCAGTACTCGCGCCAGCACACAGTTGGCAGACGCACCCTTGACCGGTGAGTATTTCAAGGGCGATCCTCGCATTTCACACTTCAATCATGTGAACACACAGCCTCAATGACGAATACATACACACATGTGCATAGCACACAGTCCGCGACCCCCCACCTGACTATCAGCTCACAAAGTGTCTTCCATTACAGATAAGTGCAGCAGTGATATTGACAGGGTCATGGTGGACCACAGCTGACTTGACCTTTGGGACAACTATCCATTTGACCAGCCAGATGGTCGGAGGGAGAGAGAGAGGGTTGACTTCTTAGCAGGCTCATTTCCATGAAAAACACGTTCTTTAAAACCAATTACACTTACTGTAAGACATGATTAGAAATGCTGTGGAGGCTACAGGAAGGAAATGGTTGTGCAGATCTTCGTAATGAAAGGTCTTTTGTCTGCTGCTGGGGGGGAAAAAAGTATAAATAAACACAATTTCAGGGATTGTAGAGGACGCCAGCACGGCAGCGAGTGAAGGTCAAAGGAATTTCCTTGTCAATCACTAATGTGTGTGTTTATGTTTGAAAGTGTGCATGTGCAGTTATGTACATGGATGTTTTGATTGCATGTGAGTCGTACGACTCTGAACAAAAATAAACTTCCAGTGAAAAGTTGTCCGTCACAGGCACATCTTACTGTAGCCCCTCGTTTCCCCTGTGTTTAATTTCTGACCTGAGACCAGGGAGATGTTAGTTTAGCAATGTTCTAGATGTGTCCCTCGAGCACTCCGAAAACCGACCTGGGACAAGAGGACTGTGAGTTTTGGGATCTTGTGTGACGGGTCCTTTGTGGTTTTTAGCTCTGACCTTGGATCAGTGCAAGTTCAGAAGTTCAGGCTGTGTGTAGGAAATGAACTCTGAAACTGTCTCAAAATCGTGAGGATTAAAAGATAGATTTTTGTTAGTGTGCCTTTGAACTTTTTCAAGCATTACTTTTCATTTTCATTTTTCATTCTTATTATAAATCAATGTATAATTCCTGTCTAAATATAGTGTGTATGTGATAATGTCTCAATTTGTTTCTCCCTGGTGGGGCATGTGGGTCTTTCTTTGTTTAGCGCTCACACACAGTCACACACACACACACACACACACACACACACACACCCTCTCATTTAGAGGATGTGAGCTGTTAGCCACAGTTTCCCTGTGTCATCTCATCGGCCTTGATTTCTGGTGTGAATTTATGTGAAATAGTAGCAGGAATAACAGCAGGAAAGAATCTGTAGGGAACCGTATTTCCTCTTCCTGTTACAGTACCAAGCTTTTATTGTTCCAGCAGAAAGCAGAGGAGGTGGTGACGGTGGTGTTGGGGTTCAGTTAAATCCTGGACCCGCTGGTCATGTCGCTCACGAGGTGCCGCAGCGTGAGGATCTGATGCTGGGTAATGGGCTGAAACGGCTCACTGTAAATGTCACCGGCCTGCTGGGTGGTCATGTTTGTCAGGTGGGGTATAAACCCAACTGGTGCTGAAAAGGTTTTGGGCCCGGTCCAGAAAACAGTCCTCAGTTGGCCCTCCAGCTTCTTCTGAAAAAGATTATGAGTAGACTGGCCGAGGAAATTGTAGCTTTTGCCGAACTTTATGGTTATTTATATGGGTAACTTGTTTGCAAGCGCTTAGAAGCCATAAGCATCAGTACTTTGGACTTTTGATAAAAACTTTTTAAAGGTTTTAAAAGTTTTCCCTCATCCTCACTTCAGTACAGTTTGTTCAGTTTGTCAAGCAGAAGTCTAAAGTTGCCTTAAAGCTGTATTTAAGATATAATTGCTAACAAAGCATTGATTTCCTGAAAAAGGCATTGAAAGGTGTTAGGTGATGTTATGTGAAATTCATATATGGACCTTTATAAGTTGTTTTAAAATTGGTAATCAGCATTTTATATGCTTGTATCCAGGTCCTGGTTGTGTTTAATGATTCACTGATATAATGAGCATTTATTGTTAAATACTAACAAAATTGGATATAAATGTCAATAATTGACACACTTTATCATCCCTACTGGTTTTCATTGATATTTTTTCACTTTTGGACTAGGGCTCACGCTTTCAACTCTAAATCCAGAATTGATCTAAATGAGCTTTTGAAGGTTCTCAGTCATCCAGCTCATGGTAATTCTATGGTAATTTCATGGTAATGAGCTTCAGCTTCCGATTCCGATTATGGAAATCAAAGCAGGATCGGAGATTCTCACAGTTTTCCTTTTTCTCTCCAACCTCACCTACTTGCAAACATCTGAAGATAAAAACAAAACAAAAACTCAACACAACAAGACTGACTGGTTACCCCGACAGCATCAGAGATGTTGGGTTTATTGATTTGTTTAGGAAGATGGTTTACTCAGTGCCAATTTGAGAAACCACACATTGTAACAATCTGAATTTCTGTCTTTTGTTGTTTACTGCAGAACACCACCAGCATAAAGTCTAGCTGTTGATGTAAAATAAGAATATAAGAATGACAGTTGTCAAGGCATAAAACCAGGGATTTGTTGATCTTTGCAAATCCAGATGCTCTAATCCAACAGTGGCATTGCAGTAAGTGCTGAGAAAGTCAAACCAGATCCTGGATTTGGGGAATCGTGACACCCCTTCTTTGAACAGCCTGGAAAACGGACCTGGGAGTTGCTGGGCTAATCTGTATTTAAATGTAACACATTACAAGGAAGTGGGACGCACATGTTGTCCTTGGTTTGGAAAGCATATCAAAGCTTTGCTAAGAGTTGTTTTTACAGTTTTATCTCTGTATAATCACTTTAGCACTCAAATTAAAGTGTTAAATACAGTTTTGACTCTAAGTAAGTCTGCAGATACCGTACAGAGTACAGGAAATGAAAGTTATCAGCTTGATAAGAAATGGCTTGATGAAAGCGATTTTGGTTTGGTTTTCATTGTACCCACTGTACCATTATCGTGTCTGTGTGGTCTGTTTTCATACTTCTCATTACAAACTGTTGTATCAATCTTATATGTCAGCTGTCTGCGAGTCTTGATCTTATCAGTGCTGCCACACACCCTTTCCCAAATACCACAACCTACGGCCTGTAGCGGAGGGGTCAAAGTTCACCTGTTTCTGATCTGATCCCAGCCTGACCTTTTCTGATGTGATTGACCACTTGCACAAAAGAGCCCCAGTGGCCAGTGGTCACTGAGGTTCTGGGCCATCCGTTAGCCACAGCAGGGGCAGATAGGGGAAAGGTTTCCAGGTCAGGGGGTCAGCGAGATGCCACATGCTCGGTCGTCTGTCACATGGCTCGGCCGTCTCGGATGACAGTGGATGGCTTTGAGAGTGGAGGCCAGTCCCCTTCACGGCCCTCTACTTGCGGATGGATGTGATTCATTCAGGCTATCAGTTCCCCTTGATGAGGACTGCATGTGACTTAGGAGACAGTCCAAACTGGACAGTGTTTTGATGCCATGTGACGGTAGAGCACGGCAATAAAAAAACCAACTGCTTGCAATTCCTTGGCTGGGATTCAGTGTAAATTAGCAGTGACGTGTGTCATTGCCTGGCATACAAAGATATGATTTATTATCTCGTTCCTGAAATCATTTGTAAACAACTGGATGTAAGTGGAAGCAAGTATTTGTATTACACAAGGAGAATTTTAAAAAATATGAGCCTGAATACACAAATATATCTTTTTCAGACCTTTTTTCCAGTGTCAGTCACACACACTCACACACACACTCACACATACACATACAAGCATACACACACAAAGACAGATATATATGTAGTGGAGGTGACCCTGTCCAGACGGGATATAGGGCTCAGTTGCATGGCAAAGCGCCGTTGTTAGTGCTGAGGAGGTGAAATGTGAGCCGGCTCACTGTCCTGGATCGATGGACTCGCCTCTGCTGCTGTCCCGGGAGTCTGCTCGCTCTCTATCACTGTCACCGCTCCCCGTCTCTGTCTCTTCCTCCCTTTCTACGCTCCCAGTCTTTTTCTCTTCTCAGCTTCATTCATTCTAATCTGTACTTCTCTTTCTGTGTTTACCTACAGTACATCTCCTTCAGTGTTTCCAAAGCAAGCAATTACACTGCTTGTGACACAACACAAACACATAGTACACACTATTAACAAACACCACTCAAATAATAATTTCTCCTCTTTCCAGATCCGGCCCAATCTCTCGTCCCCACCTCCTCTCTTCTTCTTGTCTTACCCCCTTGTCTCTATTTTTTTCCTTCTGCTACTCTACTCTCATCGTTTGTATTCCTCTCCTATCGATCCATTGCGGAAACAACTGGTCTGCCTTCCTGCTGCTCAGGAGGAATGGGACTGAGACGCTTTTTCATTCATATGAATTCAACTAGTGTGTGCGGACATCATGACTGGCATACAAGAAGTTGTCTGGGGAGACATGCTGCATCACATACTGTAATCAAGTGTGTGTGTGTGTGTGTGTGTAAACATGTTTAAGATAGAGAAATGGACAAAATGATTGTGTGTAAGTGTGTTCTTTAACGTGCATGTGTGTCTGAGTTTGTGTTGCGTGTGTGTGTGTTTGTTAATTTCTTTGTTTGCTCTAGTACTTCGGTCTTTTGTTAGGAGCAGTTTTAGATGAAGACGTATTTTAAAAAGTGAGGACACATTAATACTTTATTTAAGTTTGAACTTTGCTCTTTGTAGTTTTGGCCATCATTCATACTAGCAGCCATTGTTTTTTAATGACATCTTTTGCTAAAAATAGGTGAGCCGCACCAAGAATCGCAAGCACCCAGATGACCATTCAACCCCAAGGTTTGCTTTTTTGGATTAGGCTGTAGTCCGTCTGTAGTCACCACTCTCTGGTCTGACAACACAGTAATAGCCCTTGTGTGTGTGCATGTTTGTGTGTGTGTGTGTGTGTGTGTGTGTGTGTGTGTGTGTGTGTGTGTGTGTGTGTGTGGCGATACGCACGGCAACATTCCCTTCATTATCACTTGGGGAGCACTCTGCCCCAGCGCAGCCATGACTGCGACCCTGTGTTTCGAGTCCAATATGAGAAGAAGGAGAATTCCAGCCAGGAGGATTTTCCTGTAAACGTCCTCCTCTGGGTGAGAGCCATCAATCCGCCTCTGGCAGCATTCCGCCCGGAAACAAGGATCAGATCCAGTCAAAACAGGCCAGTGTTTGGTTTCCACCGCAGAACATGGTTGGGCGCCAGTGGCGAGACCCTTACTGTGAGTGTGTGTGTGTGAGAAAGGGAGAACCTCTGGTCTCCTGTCCACAGGTGAGTAGCTAACCCCTGCTACCTAATTTGTTAATTTTCCCGGAAGTGAAGAAAACCTCGACAACCTTGCTCTCTTAATGGAACGATGCTTTCATCTCTCAATGCTCTAATTGCCTGCCAGTGCCAGTCACTGGGCGGCACGTACACATGGAGGATGCCTGGTCTTCTCAACACATGTTACTGTGCTTTGTAATGAGTTGAAAACTCCCATCTGTAGCTCACTCTCTGTTCTCCTTTCTTCTCTGGGTCAGAGAATACAAGCCATTAATCATCACCTGGGTGTGTGACAGCCAGCGTTTGATTGGAGGTTTGATCCCGGCTCTTTGACAGCTTTCTCTCTCTGGCTGGTGTTGCTAGAGGGGTAAAGGCAGGGAGGCAGGGTGGCGGGGGGGGCGTGAAAGGGGGGTTGAACACACATCACAGGAAGCATAATTGGCCGTGAGTGAGCGCTTACTGGATCAGCAGCGAGCTCCCTGACTGAGCGGTGTGTGTCAGCCTCTTTGGACCCCCTCCAAGCAGCCAGGGATATTTTTAATTTACCTCCGACATCAGGCCTCAGGAATGTCCCACCCCCCCCACTCGCCCCACCTATAGATACCATACTCCAAGCCCCTCGCCCCCTCTCCCTTTCATTCACTCTTGCTCTGCTTCCCATTATCTTTATTTGAAATGCAGATCTATATTGACTCATCAGAAACACATGTGAGCGACACACGTGCACATGTGCAGGATAGTGCATACGTAGATGCGTGCAAGCACACAAACACACACCCTTATGCTCACAAATTCACTTACTTTCAGTTTGAAAGCCGATATGTGGGTTCACTGTAAAATGGGCCCAAGGTGCACTCCGGAAATACCTGGAAGTAGAGCCAGGATGCATGTTGTTTCATCCTGCGCTGCCAGGTCGCCAGAGTTCAGACTTTCTTCACAGGCATACCTCTCTGATTGATCTGGATCGGAACCAAGGAATGGTTCTGCCCTCAGGTACAGTAGATCGACTTGGTTACTAATGCGCAACTAGGTTGGCTCTGGTCGGACGCCTGCTGAAGGGGGCCCTGCTGATCAAGCACAGGCCTGCCCTGGCTTCTACCCCAGTCTTTAGTTTGACGACAGCAACTGGAGGTTATAATGGCTCCCTTGGTTTCGTTTTTGCCACGTGACGTTCTCTTGGAATCTCAACAAAGCAACGGTACCATGATGTAAACAGCCCTGTCTGGGTCTAAAGCAAGGCCCCAATACCACTACTTTTGAAATACTTGTTCTTGTAACAGGAAGTGTTTCTCCCCCACTAATTATGCCCTCGGGAAACCTGGCTTCTAGGAACCAACTAGTTGCACTCATACATAAACATTGAACTTGACTCAGAAATGCCCTTTTTGGAAGCTGAAAGTTGCAAGAAGTCAGACTTCAGCTTTGATAGTTACGGTACGTGTTTGCACTTTGAGAAACATGATAATATGAGTGTTAAACTGACACTGTGTTGACAGGGCTGCCTTGCTAAAGGGAGGGCTGAGAACATTTTGAGGATCAAAAGGTGAGGAAAGGCTTACATTTTCCTAGAATCCCACCTCCAAGGTTACAGGGAGGTGAGCTTCGGCAGGGTTCACTGCCAAGGTCTGGACGTATGTGTGCATGTGTGTGTGCTCCCCGGCTCTGTCTTTATGAACGTCCACCTGAGGAGAGGCTGTTTCCGCTGTCACGGTAAATTCCTTTGCAGCTCTCACAGTGTCAGCCCCGGCAGCGGGCTGTCTTTGGGGTGGTCGTACTCAAGAGGCCCCCTGTTTCATAGCTCCTCAGGTCGCCCCCTGCCATGCCTGCCTAAAATAAAGAGCTTCTCTGTCTTTGTGCTCTGGAAACATCAGTGGTATACTTCGGCCAAGTAGCTTGTGTTTCAACAGCCAACAGAGACATTGATCATAACTCTGGACACACTGAAAAACAATGTTTTAAGTCATCTTAAAGGTCTAGTTAGTAAGAAAGTTGAGGAGTTTCATTTCAAACTCCGAAATCCATTGTTTTGCTTTTATTCTGTTATTTTCAGACTAAAGGTCCAATCTGTAAGATTTCGTCAAACTCAGCTGGTCAAATAACAATGCTTTTGGTTTCCCAGGTCATCAAAAACTGAGAGAGTTTGACAAGATCTTAGAAATTGGATAATTACTCTTAGAGTAAGAGTATAAAGGTGAAAAATTTTGTTATTGGGTTATTAGCATGCTTTATGATCTGAAATAAACATTTATTAGATCTGATTTTGGGGTTAATTTTATCGTATTTTTCCATATCAAAGATAAGTAATCATGACAAGCACAATTTGAATCATTAAACTAGCTTTAGATTAGTGCTTTTGATTGATACAAGTACTTTGTAGAGGGGGGATTTTTTGCAGTGTACCATCAAGGTGCCCTTGAACTAGGTACTTAACCACCAGCTGCTCAGAGTTGCTCACTGGCCAATAAATGAAGACTGGTGGCACTGGACAGCTCCCAGTTGTCAATGCATGGAACTGTGGGAATGTGCCCAAGAGTGCCTCAATTACCTTCCATACATGAATACAGGATAAGCTTGATTGTCACATAATTTCAGCACAAGGCTCGGCGAGTACAGGATTTCATTCGAATTGTGCGCATTGTGCATCAGATTAGAGAGTGATAGTGATCTCCAGCCAATTAGGATTAAAGAAGCAGATAATTGGCGGTCTGCTTTTGTCACCGCGTTCATTATCCTAATCATGTCGGGTGGAGGAGCGACCAACATGCATATGTGTGCAATAAGTGTTTTATTGTTTTTGTGAACTGGACTGTGGAGGGGAATTGAATGTGAATGTGTGATGAGGGAGCGAGGGGGGGGGTTTGCTGTTGGTGGTGGTGGCGATGGTGGAGGAGGAGGAGGAGGCGTGGGCGGGTGCTGTTATCTAATATGTGTTGAAGCTGATTTTTCCACCTGCAGATGTAACAAAGCCAGGCGAGTCAAGCGAGGGAGGGGCCCGCGCAAATTAATTTCCCATCGCTGTTTTCTTTGTCTTTAACCCCTTCTTTTTGTTGCTCGTGCACACTGCACTTCCTCCTGCCCTCAGATCCCCCTCCATCTCCATCCCTTGGCTCTCTCAGTTTAGCCGTCCCTGCCTCCCTCTCTTTCTGCGCCTTTTCTCCCCCAGTCTCTTTGTCCTATACATCAGTGCATGCAGTAATACTATAGATGCATGACGTCACTGTGGCGGTTGCACTCATTACTGTAATAGCCTGGTGCGCTCTGCTTGGGGAGGGGAGGCCAGACGGATTTTACTGCTGTAGTCTGCATAGGTAGTGGATCATCTCCCTTTGTCTCTATCTGTCTCTTTGTCTTGCAGCCTACCTTCCTTTGTTGCCCTGTTTCTGCCTTTTGTCTTTGTCTGTCACATTTCTAAGGCTGTTCCTCTGGTTTTTCCTCACCATCATCCACCCACCCACCAACCACCACCACCTTGGTCCCTTAATCCCTCTACGCCCTGGCTCGCTTACTCTCTCTCCCTTCTTCCTGTCTCTCACGGCAGTTAGTTGAGTGATATGGGGCCTGCTCCTCGCCACATAGTGCACTAATAATGATGACCCTGTGGTCTCATGTGCAGGATGTCTTCCGCCAATAGGACCCCTCTGGGAAGTGTCAGTACCACTCTGTGATGGGGTGTGTGTATATGCGCATATGGTCGCTCATGCGTGTGGGTTTCACTGGTAATGTAATGTAAATATCAATCGCAGCGGAGGAGAAAATGGAAGATCAAAGCCGATGGGATACGGGAGAGTGGACGGCTGCGTCTAAATGTGTCTGGCCTGCAATATCAATGATGAGCCTGAAGTGTTTAGAGACAGAAGACAAATCCTGAGAGCCCCCCCAACCCCAATTCCTCAAATATGAAGTTAATAGACGCAGCTGATGAGAGCATTAGTCAGGCTGCCGTGTTTGAGAGTGGCCACATGCTTCGGGTCTCATCAGGACTGCAACACGGATTCTCATGCATCTGTGCAGGTTTTCCTGTGATATAGAAGTAGGGAGGAAAGCAGTTGAAAAGAAAAATGCGAGTCGAGCCCCTCAACTCTCAACGGGGCAATGAGAGATGATGGGTGGTGACAATACACCCTTCAACGAAAAATGCGCTTCCTCTCCGCTGGCCCTCCACCTCTTGTCCTCGGGCCCCCTCTCACAGCTGTCTGTACCACGGGGCCCTGGCTTGAGAACCTTCGGAGGCTCCGGGACCCCACCACGCCGCCCTCCCCAAACTGAGAGCTGTCACCCTGGGCTGCCTCAACCATTGAGCCCCTCTGCTGGGCCTCTGACCAGGAGCCACGGGAAAGCATAGGGAAACTGTAGAAGTCTTTTCGTATGATGTGGCCTGCAGAACGGTCTTGATATAAAGCAAATGTGACAACAGCAAATTACAGCCGATGAAGGGCACAGAGGCTTGAGGGAAGCTATCACACAGTGGACAGCACAATGACTAGTACAATGCTACTGTCCTGCTGCATTAGCTGTGTCTAATTTTTATTTCGCTTGCTCTCTCCATCTCTCCGTCTCGTTTTTCCCCCTCGCCGCTGTCATTACCGCTGTCATGCTGAATGAAGCTGGAGAATGTCTGTTAACTGGACACATGTGGACACACTGTCAGTTACTGATCTCGTGTGATTTAATATTTGTATTTCATGCGCGCTCTCAATGTTGGATCAAGGTTTTGCTCCACTCCCGCCACGCTGAGACAATTGTTTGTCTGCTATTGATCACAAGCGAGCATAATCAATGCTCGTAGTCTTGCCGGTGTGGTGAAGACGAATCAGTAATTTGAGCATCGCATAAAGAAGACTGACCCCGTCTGCTCCTGCAAAGCGCATTGATCCTGTGGACCAATCAAGCGTTAACGCTGCTGCTCACAGATTGCCGTATAGGATGCCAGTTGCTCGTAATCTCACCGACTTGGCGGAGGTGCAAACGCAGCCCTGGGTGGTCGCCGTGACAGTGTACCAAGGGTTACGTAACCCCCGCTGATGGAGTTGTGATTGGAGACTGATAAGGGCATGTGATCCCTGCAGAGGAATTAACACACGCCTCACTTCATCCCTGATCCTGCTTCCACTCAACATAAAGCAAATTACTACTAACAATCTTCAGGCAGTGGCGGCAGCCCAGGCTTCCAGTGCAACGCGGACAATGCCATTGTTCTCCGGCTCCCTCCCTCCCTTACTCCCCCAACAAATTATAAGTACCCCACTGGGCTCGAAGAAGCCTGTCGGCCTCGATTCCACAAAACTTTACACATCTAAACCGTCTTCTTAGATGGCCGTGAAAAGAAAAATGTTTCTCCTTTTTTGTCTTTACCCTTTTGTCCTCGCGGTCCTTGATTGTCTTCTAATTGATGGGTGCTTTGAGGTTCATATTCATCACTGATTTTCCCATGCCCCTCACGGGCTGTGTGCTGATTGGATGGACAGGGCTCTGGGAAGGTGCTGACACAAACAAACACAAAGCCGACATGACACCTGTGTGAGAAGTAACAAGATTTGAAAGCTGAAAACAAACACACTCAAATTCCAACGCAGGTTCACACAAAGGAGTGAGATTTTTTTTTTAATTTGCTGCTCATAATGCTGTGGCCCCCTATCAAGTACATAATGTCTCACTTGGGATCCAGGCCTATAGAGATGCAAGGAAAGACGCAGGATGCGTGTGTGCTACTTTCTGTATCCTGAAGGTCACCTCAGCACTGAATGTAGCCTGAGAGCAGGTGTGTCTGCAGGAGAGGGGGTGGTACATCGCAAAGTGGAGTGAGATAGAAATGAAGAGTAAGCACAAACAAAGGCACGAGCTCCAGGGGTCAGAGGAGAGTTCATTTTCCATGCATCACATTCATACTTGCAGCTGCAATTGCCTGATGAAACCGCAGCGTTTATTCTTCGTGATCTTACATATATGGAAACACTTTGATGTCCACTTTTTGAATTTTGAAGAACACGCATATGAGGGCGCATATTCATCTCTGAGGGGTTCGAAATGTCTCAGAGGAGCAGCAGCAGAGTGCCGTCGCCCCTCATGAACTCTCCCGGCATGATACTCAGCCTCCATCAGTGTCTTCTTCAGCGTTGTGTAACACCACCCTTAACAGTCTTGGCTCGCCCTTGACTGTCACTCTCATCATCTCCATCACTCCTTAAAAAATGGATATTGAGTGGGAAGCTGTGGCAGAGAAACATGTTAATCTTGCCACTTCAGCACGGCTTTCGAATTATGTGAGCGTCCCCTCTCTGGGTCACCTTGTGTATTCCTGAGAGCCCTTTCGCACGCACGTCAGTGTGAAGAAACAATGCAATTTTGAATGAATTTGCCTCGCAGTTGACTATTTGCATATCTATTTAACTGAGGATGTTCTCATCATATTTCATCGATTAACATATCTCGGAGCCACGTTCAACGAGATTAATTAAAGCCATTTATCTGCTAAAGGTCCTCGCTGTGCCTAGGGACATCACCATTTGTCTTTGTGATGATTACTGTTCGGGGCAGAAAGGAAAGGCTCACTAGTCTTCTCCGGAACGCCGTCTAAAGAAAGGAGTCGCCACTCCGGGAGACAAAGGAGCCGTGGAAGACCCAAGTCCCTGCATATGTGTCGGAGGGATTTAAGGCGCCGACGCCGATGACATTCTGTACATCATCTCACCGAGCGCACTATCCTCGTTGAACCTCCTGTTGTTCGCATCGCTCCCCTCGCTCTTCCCTCTCTCCCTCCTCCCTCCCTCTTTCTCTTGCATAATAGCTGTTGTGGCCGTGAGCTAGTAGCAGCAGCAATGAGCTCACAGCAGCTCACCCCGCCCACCGAGCCCCGGCTGGGTTCAGTCGTTACTGAAAAGCTGCCAGTATTTCATCATCCTCACCGTCTCCCCTCAATGACCCCCGTTTCAGCCATACCACCAGTCGCCTCAGGGTGGCAGTGCAGCCATGCATTTCCCCCCCCCCCCTCGGTCCAGACACATTGTCCTCGATGACTCTGTGTGTGTGTGTGTGTGTGTGTGTGTGTGTCTAACGGCTGGCAGGAACACCAACTGCCTGGAGTCTGCTACGCTCTCTCCTTCTCTCTCTACAACAGTCTGGCACCGGCTAACACCAGTAGACACAAGGGAGAGAGAGAGAGAGAGAGGTAGAGAAGGCGGGAGGGGAAGGAGAGGGACTGCGGAAAAAAAGGAAACAAAAAAAAAAAGGATGGGAGAGAAAATTTAATGCAGAGAGAAGGAGGTGGAGGAGGTAATATATAGAATGATGAAGTAAGTGAGAAAGATGCAGAGAGACACAATAGGATGCTCTGAGACCTTCAGGGGTTTAGGAGAAGGATTTATGAAAAGGAAAGGGACTGGGAAGAAGAAAGACAAAGAAGGAGACAAATATAGAAAAACACAGACAAGAGGCTGATATAAAGACAGATGAGGTGAGAAGACAATAGGAAGAGGGAACAGGAAACAAAGAAAGAAACTAAAGAAGGAGACAGTGATGAGCCTGAATATGAGAGTTTTGTATTTATATATCTGGGCAAAATCCATCTGCAATGCAGAGCACATAAATCTACCAGTCTGACAACAGCTGGCCATGAAGATGACTGTGTGTGTGTGTGTGTGTGTGTGTGTGTGTGTGTGTGTGTGTGTGTGTGTGTGTGTGTGTTTTCATGCACAGGTATGTGTTAGACCCAGAGACTGGTCTGGGCTGTGGTAGGATGGTGGCAGTGCATGTTGTAGTGGGCGTAAAGGGGGCATAAGTGGATGTGTGAGTAGGGAGGAGAGGGGCTCTTAAGTCAGCACCTGTCGCGTGCTGGCCCGGGGGAGGTTTTTTTTTCTGTGTGTGTGTGTACGTGCGTGTGTGTGTGTGGCTGGGGGACTTAGTAGAGGAGGGGGAATAGTAGGAGGAAAAAGTGCTGGAATGAAGCCCAATCCCTCGGGGTTACCCCCCTCCAATGTCGCCCACCAGTCCCCCAAATGATACCTCATCTCTGTCTCTTATATAACCCGATGATCCCGGCCCTCGTTACAAAGGCAGGCACAAGAGGACGACACTGACGGATATGCACAATATGCACGCGCACGCTGCACAGCGCGTAAAAGGTGTTGGAAGTATTGTTCAAGATGTTGGCCGGTGTCCAGAGGAGGATTATGTCACTTCCCTGTTGCTTTCTACTTCAATACAGGGAAATCTAGTTGAGCCCCAACTGTGATAGCACTTCCCCTTCCTTTTGCTGGCACCGCCAGCTGCACATCAACCAGGGATTCAGGCTGGTTGGTAACAGAACATCTTTAAATCCCGGGGAGTGTCTTGCTGAGCACATGCTCTTTCTCGTCACCATCATGTTTTTCTCATCCATACAGTATTTACACACACTTGGGAGCTGCAACTGTAGGTCACTAAACAGCAGCTCCGGGCATTTCAAGGTTTAAGTGCCTTGCTCAAGTAGACCTCAGGGCTTCTAATGAGGAGAAAGTGTGAATTTATTCGCCTAAGCTCCTTTTTTCGTAGTTTAACTTGCTGCTGTTAAACTCTTACTGATTGTTCGTGTTCATATATCATTTTTATGTTCTGGAAGTGCTCGGTAATTTCCTGGAGCAATAAAACCATTTGATTCCACAATGATACGTATCATTTTCAGGCATTCGCCCCATAAAGACTCAAGGATCCCCTATAAAAAAAGCCTTAAAGTGAGCTGTCTGGACACTTTCACTGCGCCGTGACCCTACTGTCGTGACCTTCGACCCGCAGAGTGTACGCACAATGGGGAGCAATGAAACACAAGGGATATGGTAAAGTAGTGGAACTCCCCAAGGTCAATGACTTTATGGGCTGGAGAGAGAAAGAAAAGGGGGGGGGGGGGTGAAAAAAAGAGGAATGACAAAAAGATGAGAGGAAAAGGAAGTGGCAACAGAGGTTGTGCTGGAGAAACAAAAAACAAAAAGCAAAGCAACGTAAAGAAGGTTTTAGCACACAATGGCACATGAACACACATCCCACCGGCTTCTTTCACAGTCTGTAGCCTACTTTTCTATTGTTTTGGCCAAAGCGGCATGAATGAGACCCCCAAAGTAATTATGAAATTCAATTACAATTCCTCGGGGAGCGGCATGGAAATGAGTTCCCCTGTTTCTGTGTTGCCAGGCAGAGAGCAGCACATCGCAGCAGCGAAGTGAAACATCTTTGCTGGGAACAGGCAGCATCGTCACGACAGCTGAGGCATTCACGTGAAGTGGTTGACGTTGAACATGTGATGAAAGCACCCTGTCACCTGTGACAGCCATGACGAGGTCTCTCACACTTCAGGTTCGACTACCCTGAAATAGTCAAGGTGTGGTGAATTTTTTTTCTCCCCTCCAACATCAAACACAAGACTTCCTGTCCGTGGCAGGATCTGATCTGATAATGCAGAGTAGGATTGAGGCTGTGGACTGAATCAAATTTAACGTATTGCAGATTACGAGCCGTCTGATTGACAGATCCTTATGATGTGAAAGCCACTGGGGTCGGAAATAGAAAACACCCAGACTGGACTGCGGTCAACAAGTCATTAATCCTGCCCGGCAAACACACAGATGTGCGACGGACAACACAATCCAATCACGTCTGCGAGCCGTGGAATGCGGTCAGATGCCATAACAATATATGACATCAAAGCCTGTACGGTTGTAAGCTCCAAGGGGTTGAATAACCCCTCAGATTAGTGCTTTGAGTCATGGCAGCCACCCCTGCTCAGGCACCCAGACGTCATAAATGTCCCCAGACACTGAGAGCCAGTGTCGGGCTCGGCCTCGCTGACCCCGAGGTGGACGTCTCTGCGTGGTTGGATATTTAGTTATCCAGCTCCCGAGGTTGGTCTTTGTTTGTGTCACGTTGAGAGTTTAAAGTGCACCGGGGGCTTTGTTTTAGGTGCTGATTTTTGTGACTCCCAAGGCCACGGAGCTGTGTGAATAGGAGCAGCTGTTAGGGTGTGGGTCGACCGTATCTGCCGGTCCTCATGACCTTAAAGAGCTGCAATGTCCTTGAGTGCCATTAATCTATGACAATGGACATAAATTATTATTATTACTATGTTCAGCATCTTTTTTTTCCCAACTCAATATTGATTTATGTAAATATTGCCCCAGTTGAGGCGTCCGGATGGCTCAGACAAACCGAGAATTAATCCCATGTAATTACAGAGTAGTGTCTCTGTATTGTTCTGGTTTCCTTCACTGTGAATTGGCAGATAAATAATGCAATTAAAGGGCACTGCAAAGCATGAGTGGGGGAAAAAAAATCAATTCTTAAAATGCCTTGTCTCTTGAAATGCAGAAATGTCAATAATTGGAAATATGAACCCTCATTTTTGACATTATGATAAACAACAGATGTAAACACATGCGTTGTGTTTATGTTCTAAACAAAAACTCAGTCATTTTGATGGATCACGAGTGGTTTTAATAATAGCAACGTACCTCTCTGTATTCAACTCAAATCGGAAGGTGCCTTGAGATTCACACCCTGACTGAAGAGGCACTTGAACGGTGCAAAACTCCTCCACCATTCAGTTGAGAAATCATCCCTTTTACTTTGAATTGAGTCCTTGACCTTTTGAACGTACTCTTAGATGTGGAATTCATTTATTTTCATTCAAATTATTTCACATTTTTGTGAATTAAGAGTTTTCGGAGCATGGCTTGAGCATCAATACTTGTCTAGTGGCAGTAGTCCCACATCTGGATCTCCATCAAATTCTAATCGTTTGGACAGGCCTTGTTTGACAGAAGGCCTCTTTCACTGCAGTCCTTTCATCATTCACCAGCTTAAGGACAAACAGACAAATGAGAAGAAAAGCTTTTTTGCGACCGAGTGCTGGGCTACATTTAAATGTACTTGTACAAATGTTTACATTGACCGCCGCTGCTCCTGCCGCTACTATAAAGGCTGGTTTGTGTCATCCTGGCAGCTGCTCCCTCTGAACCCGTCCTGTCTGACCCAGACAGGACGTCCGTGCTCCTCTGCTGCCGACAACAGGTGGATGCTTTAACCGAGGACCACCCTATGGAGTAAATACTCATAGGGAGTACGTGCACAAGGCGCGCACACACACCAGACGCACACAAAAGAGGGCTCAGAGTGGAGTTGCTGAATGAAGCAGGTTTAGATGAAAGAAGTTCTTTTTGACATCAGCAGGCTGCTGAGCCTCTGCTGGCAGCTACAGTCGGGGGTTTATGCCAGCGGGGCAGATGCTGAGGCTCCCGCCACCTGATATGGAAGGAAAAGTCTGAAAAGCAAGAGAAAGGGAAAGAGAGGTGAGAAGACAACAGAGGACTGGAGTGATGTGAAATGAGCAAAACGCCACTAAAATTAATGTTATGGTTTTTTTTTGTTTTTTTTTACAGTGGTCCTTTCCTTTCTCTCCTTGACTCTGCCTCTATCACACACACACACACACACACACCACACAGGAACTGCCTCACATTAGTTTAATCCTGCCCCTGAGCATGGGGAGTCATGGTTAGGCTCCCAGGCAGGCGTGACTTATGTTGTGTGCTTCTAATCATATTACAGTCAGCCGTAAGCTGATGTTCTTGGCATGGTCCCTGCTGATATGCATGTTAGACTCAACCCCCCGGCACCTCACCACTGGAGCACTGCACAGGAACGGTGCTGGGAGAAATGGTGGGGATTTTTTTTTTGTTGTATTTTTTTTTTAACAACGGTTGAAATGATAATGCTAGTTTTGTTAATCATTATGTTCCAGAAGCGTGTCTGTAATGGTGAGTTATAGTTTCATCCCTGTGACTGTGTTTGTTCAGTTGTTAGCACCCCATTAACATTTAGTGCAGATTTGGATAAAGGGACCGATCCAGGAATTTCAATTTGCTTTCTTTAACATTGTGAGATTTCAGCATTTTGGATAATTTCTCTGGGGAACTTGAACAAAACTGGCAAACTGTGTTTAGGTGGCTCGGATCCAAAAGGAGACTGTAGGCCTTGGCTGAGGTATACACTCTACTGAGTTCCATTCTAGTTTGTTGATATGCTCCAATGAGAAATAACAAAAAATTAAATGACAGGACCGCCACATTCAGTGAATGACATTTTTATTCACGTTTTTCTTCTATCCACACCCAAAACCGTGACGTCAAAGCAGGTGTTTTACCTTTCACACCTTCTGCGACTTCACTGACGGAGGTTTGACCAGAAGCAAAGATTCAACCCATGAAACGCAGCGTTAACTTAAAGCCTCTGCTACTTCGTTAGATTCCCAGGAACGTTTCCAGGAGCCTTTCTGGAAGCTTTTTCTTCATTACAACCGCAGAAACTTGGCCACAGCTTTGTTTCCAGCGCTGTTTTTCCTGTCTCTCCAAAACCCCTGCTCTTCTTGAGGTAGGATATTCTGATGGCCTGCTGACGACTGGAGTCAGCCATTCTGGATGTTACTGCGTGGTCAATCATAGCAACTTTTATTCCATGCACACTGAAAGATAGGACTGCAGTGATTGAATAAATGTTTTGATTAATCAATAAGTTGTTTGGTCTATAAAATGTCAGAAAATGGTGACAAATTGTGATCAGTGTTTCCCAAAGCCTCATATGACATTGTCATGCATCATGTAGACAGTGAGAATGTACATTTTTAAAGCCTTCAACCTTAAAATTGTGCATGTTTCTGTAGTTTTATGTTTTTTGACTCTTTGAATAGGCTGTTTTTCTACCTAAGCACTTGTTTTTGTCTATTTTACCTGCATAAAGTTAATGTAAATAAGGAAATAGTCAAACTTTAATGAGGATTTGCCCTTGTAGAAAAACATTGACGTGTTCATTTTCAATGATATTGCTATCTAATTTGAACTTGAACCATGTAAGAATACATGATGCAGACCCATTGTGTTTCCAAGCTAATATGGCCAGTTACAGGTCATCTGCATACTTGTTTTTGTATGAAATATTCAGATGAGAAAAATGAATAAATGATTAAGTGTGTTCAAACTCCAACAGATCAATACCAGAAGCCCTGAGAGAGCTTTCAAAAGAGCCCAAAAATTATATCTGTACTCCAAATGGTTCACTTTGGGCTGGACTGGGAATGTTGTTTTTGTGATACTTTAATGCAAATTTCCAGGGATGAGAACAAGTTAATATGGGATTTCTTCGCAATTTTAAATGAGTTACATTAACTTCATGATGCTGACAAGAAATGCGTATACAGGAAATGTACAATATGCAGAGGGAGACAGCTGATAAGCAACAGAGAGAGAAATGAAACTACACCTTTATTTGCCCTTTGTGTTTCAAAGCATTTCCGTGGTAATGCAATAAAAAAACACTCCTTTATCAGTTGGTGAGTCATCATGCCCTCAAACTCCTTTCATATTCCTGCATGTTGCTGTTACGACACTGATTGTCACACAGGACTCAATTACAAAACCAACAAAGCGGCTCTAAAAATTTGCATGAACAAACCGCCAAGTTTGTTATTGGTCCGATTTTTCTAATCAGACATTGATTCACTAAAGAAACTTCCCTACAAAGTTCCTGATTTCACTTCCTGGGACTTTCTCATGTGGCCACCGCGTCACCATGAGCTCGTCGGTTGGAAATCGTTGGACCGGCGAAGGGAAATGTGAGCGGTGAAAGTGAAGTGAACGTCCTCTCCTCCTGAGGGGACTTTTTCCAGGCACTTAAGTCTCCAGGTGATGCAGAAGTGCTCCTCAACGGTTGGCCAGCCTGTTTGCCAAATAAACCCTTCCCTGGATAAACATTAGTGAAAGAAAATTCACACGCGTCCTTCCTGTGTGAGGTGTGTGATTGGTTTATTAGTCTAGCGACGCAGAGATTATGGAGTGGCTGAAATGAAGAGCAGATAGATAAACTACAAACAAATGTTTAATCACATTTAAGGAGCAGAAGAGGAAGGCCTGTGTTGACTTAGCGGCACATAGAGATCTCCTTGTTTGCTGCTCCTTAAGTGAAGTGGAACACGGCAGTTAAACTCTATCAGATGGCTCGAGTGTTTTATAATGTTCAGCAGAAGGCTCTCATCTGCTTCCTACCCCACACAGTTGCATAGGCGTAATGTGTGCGTACACATGCGCGCACACAATAGTATTGATACTATCATCTCATCCTACACAGCCTCTTTGATGGTCTCTGCACGTCCTGTGCATGGTCCCTCTGAGGGAGGAGTTGAGGATGAGGCTTTTCTGCAAGTCACAAAGTGTCTCAGAGCCGTTGCGGTGAAGCTGCCCAGGAGCCAGACTGATTCAGCGCTCCATCGCCGCACACGAGGCATCAATCATCGTCGTCACTGCCTGACAGAAGGGAGGAATTCGCGCACAGGAAGTCAGCTGTGTTGCCGGCGGATGCGGCGCACACTGCGACCGCACGCGCACCCGCCATGTGTACCAGCATCGGTAGCCGAGAGCACACGGCGAACTCCCCGATCCCGCGTCCCGTCCTCAACATCGCAGCACCATGCAAGCTTGACTGACAGGCCGTCTGTTTGTTTTCCTCCTCAAGACGAAGTCCATTTCCTGTGCTCCCTTTGTTTTAGACCCTAGATTAAAAAAAAAAAAAAAAAAAAAAGAGATCTCCCTTTTAAATGCCGTGTTTACATTGTGTGAGCGCTTTGAGGGAAAGCACAAAGCCGCCACACAGTGGGTGGATTATAAACTTGGACTGAGTTTCAAACAGACTGAATTTATAAACACAGAATTCCCCCACACTCAACTCGCGGGTCCCAGCCTGCTAGCATATTACTGTGGATCAAACACAGACGAAGCCTATCCTCGCACTTTGATGCATTTATGTGTGCGTGTGTGTGTGTGTCTGTGCATGCATTGTGTTTGCACTTACTTGTATGCCTTTTTCTCACACGTCTAAGTAGCATGATTGGTCAATTTCGATGTTGTGCTTTTAAATCCATCACATCACCTCGATGTGTGTGTGCGCCGGCATCCTCGGCAGCACCTTGACGGGGTGATCTCCGGTTGCCGTGTTGTACTGAGGCACGCGAGGGGAGACGACCTGGGATCTCCGTGTCCTATCGAAAGACTACAAGTGCCTGAATACCCATTATGTGCCAGCTGTTCAGAATGAGGAGTAATTGCACTGTTGGCATGGGTCCACGTGGGCCCCAGCGCTGCGGCTTCCCTCCACCCCTGGGCACGCTGCCAAGCCCTCCCGCGTACTGCCTCCCTGACCCATCCGCCACCACCTAACGGCACCCCACCCCATATCCAGGCCCACCCCCTACGCCTCAGCGCCCGACCCACATCATCCCCCAAAAACTCTTCCACCCATTACCACCAGCCCTCTGTTCCACATTCCTAGGGGGGCACTGGTTAAATCTAATCCCATAATAAGACACTCAGCTGTCCAGGAAAAGAAAGAGAACTTTCCTCTGGTAAACTCTAGACTTCCTTTTTTCTTTCTCCCCTCCCTTCTTTTCACCCCAAGTGGAGGCAAGATGACACTTTGGGCCCCCTTGGCCAGTTGCCTTTGTCTTTCTTCGGGCTTGATTTATCCTTTCTTCCCTTCTCTCGCTCCCTCATTCCCTCTGTTTTTTTTTTTGTTGTTTTTTTCTGTCAGTGGTATAAGATTGCCTCTGTGTTGGGCCCACGGTCCCTGAACAGACACATGGGAGGGCCACGTTTGCTAAAGGGCCACATGGCTCTGTTGTGCAACACACACACACACACACACACACACGTTCATTTCTAGGCTCCCAACACAGATGTAAGCAATTTATACGTTACATTGCCAAGTCTTTTAACATACTTGTGTCTGCAATTCACTTGGCAAATGACATAGTTGGGACATCATTATCTCGAGTTAAAAGGTGAAATGTAGATTTCATAGGAATTTGTAACTTTTACCCGCATTAACAGCCTGTGTCACATCCATACTTGGTGGAAAAATGGTGCCTCTTCGCTACATGTTAGATTGTACAGATGGGGATTAGGGCCAATGTAAAAAATCAATAATTAAGCATTCACCATTTTTGTATTCCTTTATTTGTCTGCAACCTGTGCAACTTTGGAAATGACACAGAGAGTTGATCAATGAAGAATCGACAAGGATAGACGGACCCTCCACTTACACCTGAATGGACAGACTTCCATCATGCACTATTAATGTTCACGGCTACAACTAAATGTAATTTGAATTGTTGATTAATCTGTTGATAATTTTCTTGATTAATTAAATGTTGGAATATGGTGAAAAAACAATACTCAGTTTACTGTCATAGAGGAGTAAAGAAAACAGAAAATATTCACCTTTAAGAAGCTGATATCAGAGAACTTTGCCTAGTTGACAACTAATCAATTATCTGATTAATTGTAGCAGCTCTATCGATGTATATTTCCTGATGAACATAATATACTGACGCAATGCTGTATTTTGGTAAAAGTAAGTTTTGATTAATGTTTACAGAAGGTTTTTAAAATCATCTTAAAGAAGACAAATTGACTGTGGCTGGGTATCAGACCTCAATATTACTATGGGAAACTGCCTTGTGCTCGATTTTTGCAAGATTCATTGATTATTGAATACTAATTTAACTATTTTAATTTTAATCTCTCCGCCAGGCAGTTAGGTTCTCACCCGTGTCCATCTTTTGGTTGGTTGGTTGGTTTGTGAGCAGGGTTATACAAAAACTACTGAACGGATTCCCACAAAACTTAAATGTAAGATGGGTTTTGGGCCAGAACAGACCCCGTTACCTTTTGGTACGGATCCGGATAAAAAGATAGATCAAGGAATGTTCCTGACTTTCTTTAGCATTTTGGGATAGTGTTCTTTCGAACATTTTTGTCAGTATCTCAGGGAATAATGCATGGACCGTGATGTAAAAAATCAGCTGTATTTAGTATCTATGATTGAGTGTAATTTGGAGGTATGCGCTCTACTGAGTGTCATTCTAGTTTTATTTTGGCAAATCTTTCATGTGGCAGCATTTGTTTGGACACCATATAAAATGTAGTGACTTAAGGAAGATTCGTTGGCAAAATGGAAGATGGAAGGTATTTGTAGGAAAATATACAATCATTCAAGGAAAAAGAAAAAAATATTTATTCTTTGTACAACAACGCAGACTTAGTGGTTGCCTTCTTCGAATTTTACGTTTTGTTTTTAATTTCTTGAAACAATTCATCAATTTCATACATTTTTCAACCACCGCATACACTGCTGTTGTTAGAAATAGAAACACCACTTTGCATCTGGTGCACTCGGAGACCTTTTCTGGCGTATGCATAAATTCACAATGCCAGGTGAAACGAGATGATGTGTTTACACGACTGCAGAAGTCAAGTGATCTGAATGTATTAATCAGGTTACATCAATTATAAGTTAATGTGATTAAAAAGATTAGATTTGGCTCTTCACATAAAGGTTTCAATAGTGAGAGTATAATCTTAATCTGACTGTAATTAAATTATTGTGTATTTGCTGTAAGAAGCTGGATGTTGTTGGGGAGGCAGGGAATGAGAGACAGTGCTCGCTGATTGTAGGAAAAATGACTTTCTTGTTTGTAATTATCAGGACAGAACTGGGGCTTAAGTGTGTGTTAATTGTGTTTAATGCATGTGGCTGGGTAAGGGGTGTGTGTCCAGGGTTGAGTGTGTCCGTGTGGAAATCACTAAACTGGGTTATCAGCTCCAGGAGCCTGGGAAACTGGAACAGCCTGAGATACACAGAGGGCAGATAAAGACAAAGGGGTATGGAAAGGGAGAGAGATGGAAAAGGAGACTAAGAAATGAGCTCTATTATTCTTCTGTCAGGAGTGGAGGGGAAAAAAGGAAACAATGAATCTTATAACTTTCAGATTTCTGTGATGCGTTTGGATTTAAAGAAAAAAAATCACACTCCTCTCATTTCCCGAAGCTTGTCACTATGTCACAATTTGTTTCTCTTTCACGATCGTAAAACCCTGAATGTTTGCCTCTCCTGCTGCTGTAATCAGCTCGCATGCCTCTTTCTCGGTCTCTGCTGCAGTATTTACACCGCCTGTTTGTTCCAGTGAAACGGAGGATGATTTAAAGTAGGGGGGAGGGTAACGTTGCTTGTGGTCATTGGTGGGGAAAAACCAAAACAACAGATGGGCTGTGTAGTGTCTTTAACCCAGATTCTACCCCTCTAATCCTGTCTTCACTGCAAGAATGTCCACATCGCATGCTGGACCTGACATGCAAAGTGACCATTCGGATTTGAACCTGGCTGAGCTGCGGATCAAAAAGTGGCTAAATGAGTGTTGTGTCTGGCCCTTGAGTGCATTAGGGTCGCGCGTTGGACCAAGAGCAGTCAAGGTCGACTTGCCGATTACCCCACGATCATGAAGGAGACATTAACCTCGCTTCCACTGGAAACCTTGCTGCGAATAAAAAAAATATATAATTGGGCGGCGTGCAGTTTGCGAAGAGCAACAGACGTTGCTCGATGTGCCAGAGGGAGAAAATTGCATGACTCATTTGAGGTGAGCAGTTGGGGTGGGGGTTGCCAGGGATAGACAGTCAGCTGTCGGGGGCTCGAGGGGGTTGATGGGGAAGCGTCCGTCAGCTGATCTAGTGGGGGGGGGGGGGGGGGGGGGACGCGTCAGTCAGCTGATGGGGTTAGGAATGGGCGGGGCTTTTTGTTATGCTGGCCGAATCAGTCAGCTGGTGTCACATCATTAGTCGACCTTATAAACCAGGTCAGTAGTAGGATTACTAGACCAAGCCTTGTTACCCACCCCCGACCTCCCCGGTAGGCTACCCTCACGTTTATGTAATTATCGCTTCTTCTTTAATTCATTAGCGTCTTATGCCTTTCCGCCTTAGTGCTCAACGCATGCAATTGAGTCCTTACGTCAGCGTTCTTCTCCTCCTTAACCCCCCCAACCCTCATCTCTTAACATCCCGCTCCCCCAATTTTCTTGATTTCATTCTTTGCCCTCTAATCCCCCCACCCCGCACCCCCACACGCATATCCAATCTTTGCCTCAGACCCCCTGTTACACCGCCACAGTGAGACACCCTTGCCTGGTCAAGGTCAGAGAGAATATGTAGAGGATTTCTAGGTCAGGTCAGGGGTCTTGCTGGGAGCAAGGCATTGCGCTGTAAATTAGTTGATTAGAAATCCCTAATTACACGCCTCTAATCTGTCTCATGGTGACAGTCCCCAGCTTAGTTGTCGCGCCAGCTGACTTAAGTGCAGAAGAGAATGAGCGGGAGAGGAAGAGTCAAGGTTTTAAAAGCTCAAGGGTGATCTAAAAGTTCATGTTTAGTCTGAGAAGTTGGCCATTAACCAAATTGTTGTGCACAGTCTTGAGTGGGAGTTGGATCCTGGGATAGAAATGAATAATCTTTGCAGAGATTTCAATGGATTGTTTTTTTTTTTGTGTATGTGACCTAAAAAGACCTATAAGATGATTTTATTGAACCTAATGCGGTGTTAAACATTTAATGAACCACAGCTTAGTCTCAGCATGACTTGCAGAGTTTCCTCCGCAGCATTGTTGACTCTGTTACGATGGCCTAATGATGTTTTTGGTATTAGCGTACAATTAGTCGTATGAAATTGCTCCCTGTATTGAGTTTTTCTCCACCTGACGGCATCACAGCTGCTCAGTATTTATCCTCCTAGACAGTCGATGATGGCTGGTCAGCTCTTCTGTTGATTCTACGTGGAATCAATACAATCCCAGGGCTGACGCTGCAGAACAGGAGCCAGACGAGGATCAATGAGTCTTTAATGGGATCAGAACCAGCCGTCGCTACAGAGCCTCCAAGGTTATAGCTCTCACGCAGGGTGTTATGCGTGTGATCCGATATTAGAGATGCCTGGCATCATTACCAATCAGCAAGTTTACAAATGGATTCAAAGATATGATGCATGTAGACGAACCAACCCGTCCAACTGTCAAAGTTGTTGTTCTCCGACGAGCTCAAGGAATAAGAAAAGACGGCAGAGGGAACTAAAGTACAACAGACTCCTGTTGATGCATAATAACCTTAATTCCCCCTGTCAGTTAATGATGCGTTAAACACAAAGATTTATGGGATTGGTGTTAATGCCCGATTGGGTAATCAATTGGAAAAAAAGTGGTCCAGTCTGCAGTTCTTTGATGAGAGGAGGGACACGAGGGGAGGTCCTTGCCCGTGGAATTGAGCCGTGACAGAGGTCATGGGCAAATGATCTACCGGCCAGGCAGAAGAAGCCAGCTGTATCAGCAGGGGTTACGACCAGTAGGATGTCAAGTCAAAGGTCAAGGCTTCGTCCAGTGGTCCTCTGCTCTCCAGACGGCAGTAAACTGTGTCCTTCATTAGCAGAATCTCAATAGTGACCAATTATGGCAATGACCATCAAGGACGAGATGTGACAAGAGAGAAGTGTCGGTCTGAGTCAATCTGAAATGTTTGGACATTCTCATGTGGTAAAGAAATGTACAAGTGCCCAAGTGTTTCATTACAATAGTTATCAATCATTTATAAAGCATGCCATACATTCTGCTGGTTAAGCATCTCAAATCAGAGGACTTGTTGCCTCATCAACCAACAGTCCAAAACCCAAAGACTCCTCAGAGCCATAGATAATTGAATGAAATTTAAAATGATAAATAAATGTTACATTGATTTAAGTGTTACCTGTGCAAATTGGACATCTTTATTTGTTGTATTTTCTGTTAACCTTGCAGTAGGTTCGGTGAGATAATGAGCGCATGTGCAGTTCAATCAGTGAACAGAATTGTTGGAAGTATTTTGCTTCCAATGGGGAAAGTGACCATATCAGTTTGGAGATATTAATCCCCAAGCAATTGGTCTGTTAATCAAATATCTGATTGTCAGAACAACATTTACAGCTGAATATTAACTGTCAGTTAAGCCATTTATCCAGCAGAACATGCCAAACATTTGCTACTTCCAGCTTCTCAAATGTGTGCAGTTCAACATTGTATTTCATAGTGAATTGAGGTTTTAAAACACTTGAAAACACACAACCCAAGATTCAAGATTCTAGATTTTGGTGGCCAAAGGTCAGAGGTACGGTAAGGTCAGTGTGACCTCACAGCAACACAACCAACTAACACATTTTTGGTCGTCAGTCAAGAATTCATACAATAACACTTGACAAACAAATGTCTGATAGGATAAAACGATGAAGTATTGAAATTTGATATTCAAAGTTTAGAGGTTAGATGCACTGTGACATCTTGATATTCTGTTCTGGCCATTATTAAATGCCACAGCTCAGAAAAAGCAACTTTACTGGCGCATGAAGGCATAGGACCGCAAGGCCGTCATTCTAGTTCTTTATATTCTGAGACCAAATCAGTTCATTGAAAAGCCAATGTAATCAATAATGAAATGAAACATGAGTTGCAGTTGTGCTGGATTGTATTTGTATTGCTAATAAAGCAGCATGTAAATCACCCACAGTTTGATGTGGTTGTGCTCTTGTCAAGCAACAACTTGATGTTTGTTCTCGTTTTATGACTATTTGTTGCTCTGTAAAACGCTGGCTAATGAACCGACTGTTGTTAAATCGGCTTTTAAAATTAATGAGTTGACTTCATCTGATAAAAATCTGCAAATAATGAAAGCGAGGGCAGGCGGTGTTCGCACAGAGATCCTCTCCGAGCTGCTCGTGCTGAAGGCTGACTATTGTGCCGGAAACATATGATCTCAGTTGATGACACTAATTAAATCAAACACCTGAATACCTGCTCTGCGCTGAGGCACTACACTGTCAATACAGAGCTCTCCCTGCGTCTCAATCTATCATTTATTCTCCTTTAGCTCCCTTTCTTCTCGGCTCTGTTTGAACACGTCTCATCTCAAACACAGTTAATGAAACGTGATGGGAAGAAATCGACGAGATGGCTCAAAACGAAATGAGTTACTGCCTCGAGGCTCCACCTTCTCTGCGTTCTTTGAGCCTGAAGCCCCAATTTCAGTATTGATGGGCACATCTGAATGGGGAAAAAGCGTTGATATGGGGGAAAAGGGGGACAAAGGTAAGTCAAACCCCCAGTGACACGACGTGGAGAGAGGCTGAACAAGAAAACAAACCGCGGAGGGAGAGAGAGTGACGGGAAGGGGGAAAATGAGGGAGAAACAGAGCAGTACAGACAGGAGTGTGGGCGTTTTATTGGTGTCATGAGACGAGAAATCAATAAAAGAGGTGAAAAAAGCCTCCTGGTTTTAAGAGCCCCATCACCGCGGCAATTAAAGGGGCCTTCAAAGAGTCGGCCTAATCAGCGGTTAAATAAAGATAGGAGCAGGCGGCGCTTTGGACGGTCCCGCTCCTGTAATCTAACACCTACTGCCCTGCACTCAGTGGCCCCTTGAACTCTATATGTGTGTGTGAGTGAGTGTGTGTGTCCGTGCCTGCGCATACTTCGTGTATTTACGTGTCTTTTCTCCGCTCACACACACATGTGGGGTGTACAGAGTGCCCGGACGCATTTCTGACAGCTTGTATGTGGTTAACAGACTCTTAAAAGGCAGATTAGCCAGTTTAAGCTTCCTCTCCGCGTCCTTCTCTGTCAGTCTCTCGTATTTGACCTCTGTCTAAACCGAAGTGAGACAAAGCAGATATGTATGCTCAGCTTATATATTGCAGTTATGGTGAGGCAGTATACCCTCTGTACCCGTGACCCCTCCGCTTACCTGACATCTTATCTGCCGCACCATAGACTCATTCGTCATGTGCGTAGGTTCTCACCGTGATAAGGTGCCGGCCGGTGAGTCAATACTCCAGCCTTGGGTCTGTCTTCGCGAGCCTCTCCCTGCTTAAAGAGGCACTGTGTAGACAGAGCAGATACCAGGCTGAGCAATGAGTTTGCTTTAGGCACACAGAGGCCAAGATAGACAGGTGAAACAGGGCCTTTGCACAATGTCATTGCATGTCGTTCTGCAGTGTTAAAGTTTACAGGGCGGGTTGCATTAGGTCAACCTTGGTTTGTGCAGGTTTCATGTGTTGCACACATATAGCACTGGTATTCAGCCAGTTCCATTTTGGACGTGGCTTCCGGTCGCCTTTCCGCTCGCGTTCGCTACATAGCTCTTGTTGATTGTGTCGCTAATGTTGTGTCTGCAAGCCTGTGTCGGCTATAATTGGCTGAATACTTTGTGTCATTGTCGGAGTGAATGACTCACGATAAGGCTTCTGGAGAGCTCCATGACGAGCTGATGATTCGAATCATCAGTGTGTTGGAGCAGGTACGCATCTAACACATGCAGGATTTCCCAAGCAAGTTTTCTATGTCCAGAAAAAGCATTCATATCAGAAAACATGTATGCTAATATGTCACGTGGATCGATACAGAGATTTCACATTGAGACAAAAATTGTCATTGGTCGGACCTGCTTGTGTTTTCTGACATCAGTAGAGATTCTTGACAGGAAGATTCCTATCAAACAAAGGTTTTGTTTTACCTTTACAGTAATAAACACATACTCAAGCCAATATCTGCTGAAAACTGTAAAGGTATTAGACGGTAACCATTCAAAAAGCCAGGATAAACGGCTACACTCAGATGAGCCATACACAAGATGGCAAGGTTGGTTGCAAGCACTTCACATAGCCAAGGGCACGTTTCTCCACGTAGGTCATTTCCACCCCTTTTTCATTTTTCTAATTACACATACAGCTGATCATCATAATACTGTCATGACTTTATAGTATATGGCCTTTCACGTTTTTCTGGATAAGCAGGACGGTGCTTCTAGTGCAACAACAAAATTAAAAGGCTCACAAACAGCAGTGAGTGGCACTATTTCAAATAGATTATTAGTGAGTTTTCTTGCCAGATTCGCTCCCATCAGGCTGAGACGATGTAATGAAAGGCTGAGGCGAGCGCTGCAGATCTTGAGCCAAACAATGGCATCCTGTGCGGTGTGTTCTGTATGAGCAGCACAGACAAATTGGGTAAAAATGGCCACCAAAAAGAAGAGCAGGCAGTGTTTCTGTTCACTTGCAGCGCTTCCGCATCCGGAGCGTGATATGGAGAGAGAAAAAAATTAAAGAGTACATTATAAAAGTACCAGCCTTCTTAAAGCGCAGTACACTGTTTCTGTTGAGATGTTGTGGAGTCAAATAAGCCACCTGGATTTAGTACAAATAAGCTGTTTATTTGGTACAAACCTCAAAATCCTATTTTCAGTTTATAGTTTTATGACTTTATAGTTAAAAAAGGTAGTTATTTAGAAATGTAAAAAAAAAGATATAGATTTGAAAAGGAATTCATAAGGAATCAAATTCTTACATGGATCTGATGAAATGTTACACATGTATACTCACACACACACACACACACACACACACACACACACACACACACACACAAACCCTTACAACCATCCTGCTGTACACACCTGTGGTTGTGTTCTTCTGATACTTGCGCTCCGTCACTCCGATGTTCCCCAAATCCCTCTTCCCTCCTCCCCATTAACCCCTTGACACCTTGCCCCTCCTGGCACATCCCCGTGGTTAAGCCGGCATTATCAGCGGGCTCATTAGGACAGCATTAGTGTCAGAGATGGACACAGTGATATGGCTCCACAGCTGGATCAGGGAAGCCAGAGAAGACCCCAAGCCGTTTTTTTTTTTCTTCTCTATCTCCTTCCCAGCCTCTCAGTCTCTTCATGCTATTGTTTAGGGATGCCTCAGTTCTGACACCGGAGGTCGGAGGTCACTCGTCCACAGGAGCTATCCAGCTCCTTCTCCCAATGCACTGTCACTATGATTCACCACTCACACGGGTCCCTGTCACTCGGCCCCGACACAGCCGTCACTCACGCTCAAGTACATGTGAATATGCAGAGCTTGGCTCGCGGGCAGACGCATACTTTCATCACTGTCGGCTCCTCAAAGGCCCTCGTCTGCTTAGAAATCACAGCACTTGAGATGATTCACAAAAACCATTCTTTAACAAACACGATGACCCAGTATTTACTGGAGACATGGTTTTACTTGACAAGACATGTAAAAGTAAAAGACATAAGCCAAAAAAAGTCGACCGCTCATCAGTTGTCAGGTTCAACATTTAGTTTTGTTGGTCAGCAGTTTACACTCATTCTATCTGCCTGACATGTGATCATAGTTGAACTAATTGATTTATTAGAGGCGGCTGTTTATTTGATTTTCTTCAAGGTTACCAAAAGATAAAGGAAGTTATGAATGTAATGACGTCCTCTTTTCAATGTATTTAACTGTGGCATAATTATCTGCATCATCCTGTTGTTCTTGTCATTTTGCACAGAAAAGACAGCGCCACTGGGCGCCGCTTAGCTCGGGTGGTAGCGTGTGCGACCCATGTGCCGAGGCTCTGCAGCAGACGCGGGTTCGACTCCCGGCCCGGGTCCCTTTGCTGTGTGTCACTCCCCCGCTCTTACCCTGTTTCCTGTCACACTCTTCAGCTGTGCTGTCAATAAGGTCAAAAAATATATAAAAAATAAAGAAAAGACAGCACCACAACCAACTGAACTAGCAAAAGTAAGTTAGAGGCCCACAGATTTTGCAAGAAGTAAACACATTTGGTGCAGTCAGTCCTCTGGGTCAAAATCCACTGTAATAAAAATGATAATAAAAGTAAACTTAATTTATATAACACTTTTAAAAATACAGTTTACAAAATGCTTACTACAGAATAAACACAATGTTAAATCTCTGTTGGTTCTGTCTGATACACATGATCAAAGTCATTGGTGGGATCTGAGAAACATTTCCAAACTGGCCGATCCATCAGAATCATCGTCATTGTTTCTGAGCTCACCAGTTGCTTTTATCAATGCCAGCATGCTTCTCTGACTGGTCCACATTACAAAACAAATGATTATGTCAAGATTATGAAATATTTGGGCTTAAAGCAACATTATGTACCATAGGTACATAGGTGTAGTTGAATGTTCAGTTTAACTCCCAGATTGTCAAATATCAACCCATTGGGTAAAAATAATAAAGGGATTACTTTAAAAAAGCACTTCGTCTGAAATTTGAGTTAGTTGCAATTATTTTGTTAATTTTAACGTAAGTACATCGTTGTCTTTGTGTTTTTTGAGGTTTTGTTTCAAGTTTTTTGTCTTTTCATAGAATTGAATAGGGTTCAGCCCCCCGCCCCATTTCAGTCACTTCTGGAGGCTGTTGTTTATTTGGAAAGAAAAAGGTAACGCAGAGGCCAAATTCAGTCAATGTTAGATAATAAAGCAATCACACAATATACCTGTCAACTCACCATGTTAGCATCTTTTCCTCGTGTCCAACTCACAGATAGAAGGAGACCCAGCAGCCTTGGCCCTGTGACCCAGATAGCACCACTTAGGAAACCACTGCCCACATTCCCATCGCCAGCAAATGGTTCCTTCTCCTAATCATTAACACACAAATGGACCGTGTTTCTTGTGTGTGAGAGGGTCTCTGCGTGTCTGTGTGTGTGTGTGTGTGTGTGTTTGACACTGAGCTGAGACCCACTTAGAGCCCAGGTTTAAATTTAGCCACACAAGATACTCGCAGCCGTGCTAAGAGACTGTTTCTCTCTCCAGGCCCTGTTTACACCTGACATTAACATGCCTACTGGGTGAACTGATCACATATTGGCAGCTCAAGGTTCATCAGTTCACACCTGGCAATAGAATGCGTCTCTTTATGTGTCTTGAGTAGCCACTTGTGATTGAATCTTACTTCCTCGGTCTATATGGAAATAAACAGGTACACCATTGTTGTTTGCAAAGACCAAAAATATTGTTACGTCTGGTGACTGCAGTGGAAATCAGACAGGGCGTTTTGTGTGTACTCCATCTACAAAGCATTTTGAGTGTTTTGACATCCTCTCTTCGTTTTGAACTTCAGTATGTCACCATTATTATGATAAATAAAAGTATGGAATTAATTTACATTTACAGATCAAATGTTTGTTTTGACGAAGGGGTTTGATCCCTTTGTATCATATTTATGGACAGTTCGGGTCAGGAAAGCTGTTGGAACATATTTAAATGCAACGCCATCAAGGGTAGGGTGGTTTGTAAGGAGCTGTACAGGTCCAGAAAGGCTCCATTTCTTGAGCGATATGTGTGCAGTTACCTCCACCGAGGAGGTTATGTTTTCACCCATGTCCGTGAAGTGGTTTGTCGGTCAGATGACACAAAAACTGCCGAACGATTTTCAATTAAACTTGGATGGAGGAAGGGCCTCAGCCTAGAATAGACCCATTTCACTTTTGGTGTGGATCCAGATAAAGGGACATATCCAGGAATCTTTTCTCACTGTCTTTAACATGACAGAAATAGTACGTTTTTTGACATTATTACAAGATCTTGATGAAGAAAATCTGTTCTGTATCTATGAGTGAGTACAATTTTGATGCTGATCACATATTGATTGATGTATTTGGGGAGCTATTTTAGTATTTGTACTTTTATTTACAAGTACATGGCCATTTTGTTACAGGGCTTTCTAGTTTGTATTGGATTAGGCTTGATTGAATTGAAGGGAGCTGTTGGGCCTTGGTGGAGGTATGCGCTCTACAGAGTGTCAATCTAGTTTTTCATAATTTAGCCCTGGATTTTGTGCCTGTACAGTAGGCTACATATGTAATATTTATTTATTTTATTAGATATTACTACCTTTAAAACATTTGTTAGAAAAATCATCAAAAAGTAATCAAATGTATTGCATTTAGGGATGTCCGATAATATCGGCTGTCCGAAAAATGTAATTTACAGAATTATAGGTATCAGGATTTTATAACCGATGTTCTGTAGCTTCAGCATTTCTGAGCCTGCATGAATGCAGCATGGGACGTTTACAGGCACGTGCTTGATGATGTATAACAACAACGGCAGGCCAGTGATCTGAAAATCATGGAGTGTATCACAGTGAAAAAGGCTGTACTTCAATCTCAAGAGTGCTGTGGATCTCACTCGACAGACTGAAGTGTATCTTCTTTTGAAAAAATGGAATATCCCCAAGGCAAAAGTGCCTGTCTGTAGTGCTGTTTGAGGCAAAATGTTTCTCTCTAAAAACTCTAAAAAATGCTAAATTTGGCAGTGCCATATTGGCACTTTTTTCCATAACTTAAATTGAAGTTGTTATTTTGCACAGACAGTGTTTACATTTGGAAAGCCATGTTGCATTTATGTATGCATCCAGTTTGGCATCACAATAATGTGCTCATTCCACAATAAAAGATATGTTATGTTGTTACTTAACAGTTGTGGTGTAAAAAGCCAGCATCGGTATCGGGTGATATCAGTATCGGAAATTAAGAGTTGGACAATATCGGATATCGTCAGAAAAGCCAATATTGAGCATCCCTAGTTACATTACTTTGAAGCAATTGAAATTTTTACATTACCCTGTTAAAAATGTAATAAGTAATCTGTTACCCATTATGTTTCAAAGGAAATCATAAACACTGTCTTTAATCGGTTTGTTTATCATTTAAATAAAAGGAATGCAGTAGACGGTTATTTCTTCATCTGCAAAGGTGCTGTAAGTTTTATGATACAAGCAGAAGTGTTTGATCGGTGCGGCGCGCGCGCGCGTGTGTGTGTGTGTGTGTGTGAGGGAGAGAGAGAGGGTGGGAGTTTAAAGCATTTTCCAAGAACTTGCTCGAACCCAGCTCCCCTTCCTTGTGTTTATATCTCATAAAAGTATTACGACACATAAAGAGCTGTCAGAAGTCTCACCCCTTCAGGCCGTTCATTAAAAAAAAAAAGAACACGAGAAAGAAAGAGAAAGGGAAGGAAAAGAAAAAAGAAAACGGCGCAGGTGAAGAGATGAAAAGCGAAGCGAAGGCCTGACTCAACAGTATCGGGTGTTCAGGTGTGTTTACGCTGAGATCAGAGGTGAGAGGATGTGTGTGTGCGGGAGCGAGCGCGAGAGTGTCTCTCGCGTCGCTACAGAAGTGATTGGCTTCACCCCTGTCAGGTGACTGGTGTCCTTAGCAACGACCCACCTTGGGGGGGTCTGATAGGCTGCTCGGTCCCCAGGGTGACAGGTAAAGGTCGAAGTTCAGAGACCGGGTGCCAGGGCAAAGAGAAGGGTCCAAGAACAACAGCTGCGCAATTGCACCTAGAAAATGTTCCTTTTAAGAACATTTCATATTGCAGCAATGTTTTTTTTTCTTTCTGTTCTGTTATTGGAGAGGTGACAGATGTGACAAAAGCAGCCACAGCCTATACATCAGACTGAAAAGAAAAAGAAAACATAAAGAAGTTGATCAGATAAAAAGATGTTCATGAATACAAATAAAATAAAGGACAAAAAAGAAGCAAAATGTGGATTCAGATGTACTGTTTTCAAATCACAGAAAACACCATTTTGGAAATGAACTCTCGAATGTCATTTCCTCATGTCCCTTCTCCTCAAGTTCCTGTCTTGCCTTCCTCTACATACCACAGAGGGGGAGAAGCAGGGAGCGGTGGTATTTGTCTGATTATGAGAATGAATGAATAACTTCCTGCCGCTGCTAGGCAGAGTGGGTGTGTGAGTGTGTTTGTTATCTAGCCCGGGTGTTTTATCAGGATCAAACAGCAGCTCGGGCATTAGCTACAGAGGACTCTGCTCTTTTATCTGCACCGGCGGGGATGATAATTCTGTTCATTCACAAAGTAGGAGAAACAGAGGTAGGCCTGTGTTCAAGGAAAAACTGTTAAGGCAGGGGATTTGGTGATGGGATTTCACCCACATAAGTCTCACGCAACACATCCAGATCACTTAAAGGCACAGGTTGAGCTGCCTTTTGTGACCCCCCCGCCCCCCCCTTGCTCCAGAGCAACTCTGCAGCCATCACTTGCAGGAAGAGAGAAGCTTTCCCTGATTGGGAGTTGAACCAGGTCGCCTTCCAGTCCCAGACTTTCTTTCCATCAATGTACCACCGCCTCTTGCAATTCCCAAACCTCTGGCGTTTTTCCACTCCGCACCATTGTAATCAAAAGACGGAGGTACAGCTGTTCCAAAATGACTGCCAACAAGTCATCCCTGATGAATATGTTTGTTCTCCATTTAAAAGTAGCTTCCCTTCGGGGTGTGTGTCCAACTGTCTGAGTGCCCCCAAAGGAAGGGCAGTTACTCTCTTGGAAAGGATGCAGTGTCCCCACAGTAGTTTTTGGGAAGGGAGCACGTGACGCATCAGCTTTCCTTGTAAAGATATTCTTGATCTTGGCATTGCCTGCTTCTGTATTGGGAGTGCTCTTCTAGTTTGGTAAATACAGTCTGACAGACCGACCTGTTTCCAAAGCTACTGCCAAATGACCCCTGGCTGGATGTTGTTCTCCACTTAAGAGAAGTGTGCATGTTTGATTTTAAAAAAAAAAGAAAAAAAACCCCAAAAAACTAATAGTTAGACATCTTGACCAATGCACTTATTCACTTTCTTGTGGAGAGTGAGAAGAGAATACAGATACCAGATGCTTTGTGGGACTCAGGAGAATTTATTGCTGCAGTACAGCAAGTGGCTAATGGGCAAAATTGAAACAAGGTTTTTCATTACTTTTTGTACAACTTAAACAAAGGGGCAAATTACATGAATTTTATTTTTAAGTGAATTAAAATTTTCGATATAATGTGAAGAAATATATAGAAACCTAACCAGCTAACCCCATGCAGACCAGGGTTTCAATAATAAAGCTGTTGACACAAACACCAATTTCCATTGCTCTGAGCTGCCAGACCAAACATGGCCGGCTACACGGCTAACTGAGCTAACTAGCTAATGACAAATACAGTTAGCAGCAGTTAGTGGTTACTCTGGTGATGTGCTGCCCCCTACTTGTTTGGAGTATAAATCCAACAGATACATATTTATAATATATAACAAGACACGTGTTAAATAGCGCGCCAGTGTGAGGATTTTGTTTTCAGAGCCACCAAGCTGATTTCCCCTGTTTATAATTTGTGCTAAGCTAACAGGTTGCAGCCTTGTATTTAATGGAGAGATCTTTCAGTGGTTTTAATCTTTCCATCTCAAATCTGCTAGAAAGTGAATGAACCACGTTTTCCAAATGTCAAACTATTCCTCTAACCAGGAAGTCAAACCAGAGAAAATGCATGCATAATCCTGATATCTCTACATTTTTAAATCCCCCCCCTCGTCTGCTCTCGTGTATCTATTAGTCTCTGGTGGATACACAGTTTCAGGGGACTTCCGCTCTCAGCTGAGGGTGGCCCTGCTTCGTAAGTCTGCTCAGAGATCATCCAGAGACAGACACAGAGCAGGTATGGCTTAACATAATCCACCTAAATCAACCCTCTGCGTGACAGCCAGACACTGAACACCGTGTGCATGCAGCACACCTACGCATACATACAGTACATACCCCCCCTCCTCTCTCAGTTCATACAAGACTATCTTTGACATGATAATTACATGAAGTGCCTCCTCACTTATAAAGAGCACTATAAATCATCCGCATTGCTCTTTTAACAGATGAACACACCTGCATACACCTGAACGTCGCTCACCACCTTGGGCAAGCACAGTATGCAGAAAAAAACGCCACCCTGCAATTAGGTAATATCGCCCCAATTGAGGATCGAGTGTATAATGAGCGCATGTACCCACGGTGTATCTTTTCATTGCATATTAAATCATTGCTCTCCCACCCTGACAAGGTCTTTGAACTGTCAGGGCGTAGACATTTTCTTGCCAGATATATGGATTTTTAGCCCAACCCCCTTATTTTTAGTACAACACAATGCAGAGTGAGGGACAGGGAGGGGGGGCGATGAGGAGCGGGGCGGGGGGGGGGGAGCTGTCGTTTGATGTGTTCTTACCCTATCCAAAGTAAAATATCCCTCTAGCTTTGATGTGCTACCTTAAAACCCTTCCCCCTCCCTCTTGGTTCCCTTGCGGGAAGCTAAAAGTGATCACGCGCACACACATGCCTGGTTTCTTGGCCAGGTACACATGCACTAGATGAGGCTAATGGTTTGTGTTTTGGTGCATCTGTGTGTGTGTGTGTGTGTGTGCGTGCGTGTAGCCACTGAGGTCTTGCTGCGTGCCAGGATCCCCTCCATTCAGGCCACGGTACAACAGGGATTCGACAGGCTTTCGGGAGATTTAATCGCTCTGGGAGTTTGAGTGAGCAAGAGGAAATACCCTTAACAAGCAGAGTCAAAGTGTGATTAGCGTTCATTTTTTTCCTCAAGTCTGTTGGTTTATGTGTGCGCCGGCCTGTCCTGGTGACTCACATCCCTGAAGTAATGACACATTATCCCTCAACACACACTGTAAGCCCCCGCTACTTTACAGCCATGATCAAAAGCAGTAGTCATACATGTTGTTTCATTGCTCTCATCCACTGACTAAGCCCAATCATTGCTTTTATGACAAATCTCAAACTTTAAATCCAAGTTTTTGCTTTCATTGTAAATCCTTCGGCGATGTCGGGACCGATGCTTCCATTTATGTTCAGCCCCAGAAATCTTGAAGCCCCAATCCGGGCTTTCATGACAAATCTGGAACTTTAAATGTCTTCTTTATGACGAACTTTCAACCTCCGGCCCAGCAGTTCTGCTCCAAGTGAACTCCTAACCTTGAGCCAGCCAGGCGGCCTTAACGAGGGTTCTGCCAGTTCGGTCCGGCAGTAATATAGTTCCCCCCTGCCCTCCCCAGTTGGACACTAACGAGACGCCGCACACTGACCTCTGCAGCGGCTCAAATTAGATGTAAATTGTGCCTGATTTTTACGGGGGTCCCTAACGCGATCCAGATCCCCCCGCCATTGCGGCCAGCGGGTCAACGGCGTGAGAACGTCTCGCTCCCTAACGACATTTGGAGTGGTCGATGAGAGGGGTCGCGGGTAATGGCGACCTCGCTGGCCTACACTTCACTTCCTTCTAATTAGAGCGCTGGGCCAGATCAAAGGAGCCAACCGCATCGCAGCGGGAGAGCTACTGAAGAAGGAGGGAGGGTAGTAAAGACGAAGAGTAGGAGGAGGGTGAGGTAGAAGCCTTTTTCTATAAGTAATGGGGTGCAGCGAGGATGGGGGAGATTTTTTTTTTTTTCATTAGTTCTGGAGGTCATTGGGGCACTCAACCTGTGGGCAATGGTATGGACCCTCTTCTATAGGTGGCAGGAGTGCCTTAAAGAGGGGAGACTTATAGAGAGGTAGTGGAGGGGAGAAACGTATTTGTGAGGGAGGAGAGAGGGGTTTAGGGTTAAGCGCAGGAGAGAATAACCCTTTATTTCATGGCTTTCAGGAGAACCGTGCACCTCAGTGTCGGCGGCCGGCCTGCTCTGTGTCTGGCCACAGCTGTGCAGACGGACCCAGACACACAGGAAGTGGAACATTTGGCCCTTCCTCTCTCGTGTGTGGCTAAAGGCCCCCAGTCTTAAACATATGGACGAATACAAAGAGGATATGCACACACAAACGCACGCGTGCACGCACACACACACACAGACAACATTCATCTCTTGTGTTAGCCATTGGACAGTCTGTCACACAATAACAAGCGCCCGATTACATCTGTTTCCACGGTTACTAATGAGTGCACAAGCAGGCCGGATTAGATAATTGATGGTATCCACTCGGGGACATTTTGTTCCAGGAGAGTAGGAGTGTGAAGGTACAGGATGTGAAAATGTTCAGGGGTTTCCTGGAAGTCACTGTTATTATAAGGGTGAATTTCTCTTATTTTGCACTTTGTCTTCAAAGATTAAAAGAGGATGGAAACAATGATTACGTCTGAAAACATGTTTAAAATGCAGTGAATGAACTTTATAAATTGAGACGGGTATGACCTTGGGTATGAAATCTCAAGTGCACTTGTAGAGGTGACTGTTGGTACTCTGACGAAATGGTAAAACAATGACATTTTTGCTAAGAATTCATCAGTAATGTGGATGTACTGACCAAGTGATGGTACCGCTGCCCTGCATGCTTCACATGTTCCCCTGCATGCTTCACATGTTCCCCTGCAACAACACACCTGGTTCAAATGAACGAGTTGTTATCAGGCCTCAGCAGAGCTTGATGAGCTGATCATTTGAATCAGGTGTGTTGAAGCAGGGACGCATCTAAAAACGTGCAGGACCAGGAGCAAAAACACACTGTTACAATACAGCCTTTCATACCAGGAAAAGACAAAATCTCTAAGATAATATATGGTCTCATACAAGGATAATGATTTAAAATCAATATATTTCCTGGCCCTACAGGTCACCATGTTCACTGACATGATCGGAGTAGCCAACTGAATGAATGAATATGTTATTTCTTTGACACATCCTTCATTTCCACTCACATCTTAGAGCACAACTGCTTGCAAAAACATTGACGGAGAATCCTCCTGTTGATTGTATTCAAGTAAAGTTTTGACAATTGTAATTGTACGCATCAGGAGGTGCTGACAGAACCGGTCTTAAATGGTAGAAAGAGAAAAGAAGAAAACATTTTCGGTGCCTACAAACGCCAGTGGCAATCTGGAGCAAACTCTTATGTCGCCCCATCCTTGTTTGTGAGCTTTACGAGGTGACCCCCCTGTTTCATACCCAATCATGATACTATCATCTGTTACCAATTAACCTGTTTACCTGTGGAGCGTTCCACAACTTTCCTAGTCTCTTGTTGGCCCTCAGTTTGTTTAAAATGTTTTCCTAGCATCAAATTCAGAAGATGCATCTCTTTACATAACTTAATGAGAAATTGATGAGGGAAAACAAGACATATATTGTCTTTGTACTGCTTCCTGTGGGGTATTTATCAAAAACCACTGAATAATATATTTGCTGATAGTTGTCAGTTTTTTCAAAGTGTGTCTGAGAAGAACACTCAGTGCTGTTGAAAGGTTGTAGAGAACACTGCGCTCTTTCACATCTATGGATCTTTTAAGTGCGAGGACACTGTGTTCTCTGGAGTCAAGTTTCAGGACGGAGCCCCCGAAAATGCACCAGGCTGTTATGAATGTATGGCATGCTCAAGTTCATTACACGTGTTGTTGTTGCTCTGGTGTTGCTCTTGCGTAATGATAATTGGTTTGAATTTTTTACAGTGCATCATTCCCGTTCCAACAGTTTAATGTCTAGGTCTGAGTAAGGGTTCCAGTTCCCGTGACTATAAAACCTAATCAACATTTTATTATTGTTAACCATACGTGTGGAATGCAGGCCCGTGTAATACAGCGCAACAAACTTTCAGTGGTAATTTTCCAGTGATCTACTATCTAAACTTGAGTCAAATCCGGCGGTTTTTGCCCGTGAGCTGGATGAAACGGTGGATAACGCTCCAATGTAGTGCTGACCTCTCCTCTGTGTACTCATGAGCGCTGTGGATGCTGAGATTGGGAATTTCATATGCTGGGAGCTATGTGTAGGGATCAACAAACAGTGAAACTGTGGCCTGGGAAGTTCACGGTGCTTTGATGGAGCCAGAATTCCAGGAGCTTCCCGTAATCGTGGGATAAGGCTGTGTCATCCCTGTCACTCACCTGGATTTATCAGCAGGAAATCTGAAAATGAGACGGCATTCCTGCCTCCTTCAGGAACTCGGGCAGGTCGAACGGCAGACAAAGAGGGCCACAGTCACAGATGAGATGTGATTTGACACTGTGCAGGCTGCTATCTCACGCTTTGTCAAAAGATTTAATCTTTCAAGATATGTTTTGTGCGTCCTTAACTACAGAGGGAGTTTTGTTATAATAAACCTCTCACAGTGATTAAAAACCTGTTTGTAGAAGCCAAAAACCCTCTTCAGGCCGCCCCGTGCACCCCTGGGGACGAACCAGTGAACTATGTACAACCCCCTACTATTGATGTTAACATGTTCACTGACCTAGTCTATCAACACACACACACACGCACACACACACACATGCATAATTGGTCTGCCCTTTCCGTGCTAACTGGCGCTGATATCATCTGTGTCGTCTGATACACTCTGATGTGACCCCACTATGTGCCTTCGCTGCCCTCTGGTTCTGTATGTACCCATCAGAGCACAAGACCCCCAGTGGGCTCACTGACCCTGAGATGAGCTTCTCCCCAGGACCCTGCGGGGCTCAAAAGCACTTCTTTCCTTCATGGGATGTGAGACCAAAACAGCCAGAAATCACTGATGTAAACTGTGTTTCCAATTTGTGTGGATAAAATGTTATTTGAAAGACAAAGAGCCACATTCAGAGAAATGAACATTTATGAATGATGCCCTGAGGAAAGGCATTTTTTTAACAAGCTGCTGGAACACTTAAGATTTGTTAACAGTGTTTGCGCAGATTCTAAAGTGACATCCTTAAATGTCTTCTGTCAAATAGTCTGAAACCCAAAGATATTCAATTTACAATAAAATAAACAACAAGCTAGAAGCTTGTGGAAATTTGGCATTCATGCTTGATAAATGACATAAATGACTTATTGACTATCAAAAATGTTGTAGGTTGTTGTATGTCAATTACCCAACTGACTAATCAACTAATCGTTTCTGCTCCAGATCACATTATGTCTCTGTAATCTGAAGTATTAGAAAATAATTCATTGTACCTATTTATGATAATTAGATAAATATTAAGAAAAAAATGCAAATTAAAGATGTGGGCCCTGTGAAATTCTGAGGTACATTTTTACTGAGGCTGAACAATTAATCGAAATTTTATTAAAATTGCAATATGCCCAAGTGCACAATCCGAATCACAAAAGCTGCATTTTTCAAGACGGTAAAATGTGTGACAACACAGCATTAGAATGAAGAACTGTAGCGCTGCAGAGACGCCCTGACCTACAAATCTTGTTCTCCAGATGTAAGAGGACATGGTTATTTACATCCCCAAACAGACATTACATCACCATGATTTAAACAGTTATTGCAATGAAAATGAAAACTATGATGCAAAGCCCAGTAGTCGTCATATATATATCTTAAATGCAATATCAAAAGAATCACAATGGCAAACTATTTCCCTTACATTTCAGGGACTGGAAGGTCTTGAAAAGCATTTCACACACTCTGTCGTGCCTGTCCTCAGCTCATAATGTTAGATGTTAAATGTTTTTTTGTCAAGTAAAAGTGGGATTGTTGTAACAGCGGAATATGAAAGGTCATTTTCTCCTAATGGGCAAGTGTTGATTTCAGAAAAAAACTTGACGACACGGATGATTAACCAGTTAGAAATTGAATGATTCATTTTCAATTGGTTAATCATCAGTTTTATGACATCATTAGGAATTTTTGTTTTATGATCAAGGGAGTCACAAGATTCTTCACCTTGGGTTTGTGGAAGGCTGAGCATGTATGTGGGGGTCGTCCCCTTTTAATTTGGACCAATACTATTAGCTTATCTGTCTACTGTGGGAAAAGCAGATAACAAATGACACCAAAAATGTCTAAAGGTGCAATCAAAATTGCACTCAAAAGTAATAGTAGGCCAGCATATTACTAGAGTAACTGCTGCTGTTAGCCACATAGCTCCGTTAGCCGTGACACTCGTAGTGTGGACCAGGAGCTCACAGCATTGGGGAAGTGTATGTGTTTATACCTCTGGCACAAGAATGTTGTAGCATGCTAACTTCAGTAGATATCTCTGCAACACAGTACATAGAACTCACATTGTCATTTTTGAACTTTTTCAACTAAAGCTCTTACATATTACACCTTTAATTACTTTTGACGCTTGTCACATGGATTGATTATGTTGATTTGGTTGGGCCCAAAATGGTTTGGGTGCTGCACTTACACTCTGTGATAGGAGGGAAAACCCTGTAGGGGGAAAAAAAGTGATGTAATGAGAAAATCATTCTAAACCTGCTGGTTTTCCATCAGATTGATACTTTGGCTGATTTGACCGTGAAACTCCTATTAAATCGCACCTGTGAGTTTTATAGACCTGGATGTGCAGGAGGATTTACCAACCTGGGAACATCATGACACATCTTTCATTTTTTTTTTCCACGCACATGAGTGACAGATGCCTTCACAGGCAGGGACAGGAGCACATATGCACTGTACTGCTGCTGCTGCAACATACACACCTGTGATGGTTCGCATGGAGCCGTTCAGGCATGAAAACACGGTTGCGAACACACTGACAACCAGCCGGCTATCCTCACCAGCTCATTATGGTAACAATTATTGGGGTAATCAATCGGCCAAATTACAGACCAATAACTGAGGCCTCATTGTCTGCGGAGGAAGACGGCGGCCTTCTTCTCCGCTGCATCATTTTGGGCTTGACCCCCTGCGCCCCTTGAACCCCACCTCCTAATACCTTCCTGTCTCCATTATCAGGCTGTGGAGGTCATGCTGCGTAAAGGTCGGGGTTCAAGGGTCACGCTGTCACTCAGGCGGGCGCCAAAAATAGGTGCCGTGTGATTTTAACCACGGAAGAGCTCAACAGTGCGCCGAGTTATGTGTCATTAACCTCCTGTACACAGAGCATAGCAGACGCTCCCGAAAACACCCACGCGTGTATGTATCGACCAAGTGGATGTATAGAAGCTGTTTGACCCAAATACCAAGTTCATTGTTCGCGGCACAAAAGCAGACTAACTGGAAGAAAACAGTTCTTTAAAGCGGCCCACAGGAATCCAGTGATAATAGCTGGGAGGAGAGGTGGCCAGGCTGTTAAAGCGCTGGTAAAAAATCCTTGAGGTTGGCTGCAGCGGGGGCGCTGGCTCTGCGCGCGGGGCCCTCTGACGGATGTTCGCTGGCACAGGAGTCGGCCGCGGCGCTAACAATGCCATGTAAATCAAAGATGGCCTGTTAGCGCTGCGCCATAAATCACTCACATCCCGGCTAACACAGTCTGCAGGAGCTGAATGGGCCTGCATCGTGGGCTGCATTCCCAAACAGCGTCTCACCTGCACCGGGGTGTCAACATGACTGTCGGGGGGCTTAGCAGGACGCTCTCTCTTGCTCTTGCTCCTCTGAGATCACTCTCCAAGTAGCTGCAACGTGAGAGCACTTCTTAAGGTGAACAGCACAAGGTGATGTAGCTCATTAACTGACACGCAGGTGACAAATGCGCTGTGCTGTAAGTGTGCGCAGGTATGTACAGTTACCTGGCAGCTAAGAGCGAAATAGTTTACCTTTCATGGCTGCTTATGCGTTCTTAAGATTCCCCGCATCTGCTGCTGGGAGTGTGTTTAGAAGTCCTTATCTGCATCGAAACAGGAAGCACTGCGGAGCAAAGGGCGCTGAAAAGAAAGAGAGGATGTAAAAATGTCCAAAGTCGGTGACTTGGCAGGCGTCGGAGTTTTTGTTTTTCGGTGTCTTTTTACGATTCAGTGAATGTGCAAATATGTGATTGCGTGTTGCAGCAAAATCTTGGCACCGCCGCTTTATTTGTTCTCAGTTCTCTGTTGTTTTGTGTTCGCAGGGTTGTTGAAAGGTTGTGTCAGATTAGGCCTCAGACCAGGCGCTGCTCCTCGCGGGTAAATGAGGTTTTCCTGGGATTGATTTTCACACCAGCCTTAAAAACCAGCTATGAATATTGAATGTCTTTCAGCCTAAGACAGCGAGGGGAAACATGCTTGACATTTCCCTGAAAAGGAAGAAAAAAATGATAATAAATCACACCTGTGCGAGGCTATCTTCCTCCTCGGGAGGATGTGAAGTTTTGGAAACTGCCCGTATCTGCTGCTATAAAGATTCCTGCCTCCTGACCCGGAAAGCCAGGCCTGTAATAAGAACCATCAAATCATGTGATTGATCGCCGAAAGCCGCTGAGAGGAGTGAATGCAACAGGCTGGATGGGCCGCTGCTTGCCAACACTGAGGATGGTATGTGGGTGTGTGTGAGAAAAAAAAAAAAAAAAGTGAAGATGAGACAGAGAGAGCGAAAGAGGGAGAGAGGGAGAGAGGACTTGTTTAATAGGGAAGACTGGGGGGGGCATGTTTTTTTTTTCTCTTTCAAGAGAGAGATGACAGATGGAAAGAGAGGCTTAGAAGAGAAAAAAGTAGGAAAAAGGAGACTAAAGGGGTTGACATCAAGATGAAGAGAAGGTCGTACAAGTCGGAATGAGAGGGATCAGCGACAGAGACCCCATTAACCTGTAGCCAGGTGTAAATCACACAGGAGGGCTGCCGGTGTGGGCCTCGCTTTCTGCGAACGGAAAAAAAAAGAAGAAAACTCATTTGTACCTCTGAACCACTGATCAGCGTGCTGTTTCTCAGCAGTGTCGTCCCCTGCAGTTAAAATCCGAGCGAGGTGACATTCACATGATGGATGCCCCTGCGAGCACAATGAGCTGCGCGGAGGAGGGGGTGGAGGGAAATTGCGTTTTGCATACCTGATGTCATCTTTAAGTCTTTACAGCTCGTGTCTCTCAGAGCGGTTAGAGACAAGTGGCTGCACATGGACCTGAGTGGGTGTAAGCATGCTGCTGAGTGCAACTTGTACTGGTTCTATGAGCAAGAATCGTTTCAGGAGTGAAACTGCGCGAGTTCCCCCAAACTGCCAAGAAGCTGCGATATGCCGGTGTCATAATCCCCTCTAATCCGATTAGTTTCATGTATAAACTCTGTCCTGCGGGCGATGAGGGACTGAGGAGACGCAACACAAACTCTCTCCGAGACCTCCGTCACACCTGGAGCTTCCAACTTCCAGTCGTCACACTCGACTGAACGGAAGTCTGATCCCCCCCCCCCGCGCTCCGATAAGGATCGCGGGGCTCAGGGATCGGGGTCCAACAGGCGCTCAGAGGGAGGAAAAGACAGAGAGCGAAAAAAGATGAGGGAGAGTGAAACTGTGGGAAAGCAGCGGCGGCTAAACGTGCGGTTGGTATGTGTGTATTCCTAGGTGGGTGGGGGGGGTGAAGAGTAGAGAACCGAGGGGTGGAGGGTTTGCGCTTGGATGGGGCGGGTGACAGAATGATGATGGGGGCAGATCAGAGCCCAAAGCTGTTTTTTTAAGGTGGGAAGGGTTGATTGATTAACGGTTTGAAAGCCCCAGGGGAAACCTGGGTTGAACTTCCTGTGCTTCTCTCACGTGTCGCCTCAAACTGTAGAAAATTTCAAGTCCTGTTCCTGACGGGGGGAAAGAACTTTAACTCTAATGGGGATCTCAAACGTTACAAAGAACTGTTCTTAACATTAAACTCTGCTCGCCCACTTTTCATCGTCTACCGAACTGGGTTAATTGCAGCAGAAAGGAGCATGTTAGTGTATAAAAACTGTATTCTTTTCCTGTTTGATTTGCATTTTCGGCTGAGTCACACTGTAAACGACTGCTGGCAGTGAACCTCGAAACAACGTGGTATGTGGAAATCATCATCTTTTCATTCACACCCTGGAACTGTAACCCACGGTGCCCCTTAACCCCCGAGGATGCACAGGCAGCAACAAGGTGCATTGTAAAAGATTTTATGCATAAGTAAAAAAACCTAAAGGAACAATAGAGTGTTTGTGAGCGAGTCGCCGAGTGGAGGAGAGAGAGAGAGAGAGCGGTTTGAGCAGAAGTTGTTGTGCAAGTTAAGAAGGAATGCAAAGTGTTTGAAAAGATATTAGATAGAGCTGGCAGAACATTCTCTGTGTTTGGCTGAGGAGTGTCGCTGCGAACGCCAAGCCTCGTTCCTCCGGCGCGGCCCAGCACTACGACTGAACAGAATGCGGCCCAACACACACCCGACCGCCTGTGCACACACAGCACACACACTTTGCCCAAGGGGCTGTTAACAGGCTGCAAGATGGGGAGTGGGGAATTGAGTCAGTGTATGAAATTGGTTTAATTTGTTTGTGATTGGCAGATTATATAACAAACAGTTGCATCAGGCTTGCGACAATTGAGTTTTTTTCCCCTATTTCATTGTATCTTATCAGCAGCGTGAGCAGCTCTCGAGATGCTGCGATGACAAAAACAATCAGAAAAACGGGATGTGGAAACTTGTTTTCCTCTGGGATTTTCCCCCCAAACAAATTGAAACGCAAATGAAATCTAGTCACAATTTGTTTTGCGAAGTGTTAGTTTACATCGCAGGTAACCATGGCAACAGTAATGCTTGACACCATCATAGAGACCATGGGAACTTATTTCATGTAGGGTAGTGAATGGAGACAGACAAATAGTTTCATGATGTTTTGTCAATTTAAAAGATAATTTTTTTAAAAACTGGATAAAGTCACAGTGTGTCGTAAAGCTAATGAAATCTCCGGTGTATTAGCTGGCTCCCCAAACAATCCCTTTTTTCCCCATAATTGCAGTTGTCAGTATGGCCGGGCTTGGCTGTGAGTTTAACTTTTTTTTTTTTCTCAGACTTCTTCTGTGCCGAGGTGACGGCCAGGTTGGTGTTGGTGGTGTGTGTTGAGTTCACTGAGTGGTTTTACACAAAACTAAATGAATATTTTACATTCTTTAAGACAAACTGTGACTTTCTTGGCTTGAAAAAAAATCTTTTTGAATTGTCAAACATGTGCAAGTCATGGCATTATTCAAACAGGATCAGAAATGCTCATTTTCTTTGTCTCTCGCCATCGACTACCCCTCAAAATGTTTCCAAATTAAAGTTCCATGGGAAACGGTGAAACGGACCTACTGTATCTGCACATGGGGCAGGCCTGGTGTTTGTATTTACTTTTGTTCTTAAGGTTGTTGGAAAACCATTGATCCAATTGACTAGAAAAAAGCAAATAATAAATAATGCCTTGTCAGACATGTCAGAATTGATGCAATCAATCTAGTTCTTCCTTTTATTCAACTAGAAATGATTTCATCATCTGTCTTTTATGCATCCCGTGTGATATCTGTTACAGATCTAGCATGTAGTATTTTTTCAATATTTGTACTGTAATCACATAAATATGTTAATACAAGACTTTACTGCATATACAATTATGCGCATATGTGTAAACTGCAAGGCATCCAAACACAAGCGTTGTGTAATGATACAGCTATGTCCACGGTTTCTCTGAATGCCGCTTGCTGTTATTGTGGCTACCGCTATGTCATCAATATTCTAAACATTCAGGATTGGTGCTCAAGGACACAGGGATCGGTCCAGCCTCGCAACAAGGATGAATCAAAGGTTACAGATAAGAGATGAAAGGAGATACGGATGAATAAATATGTGTTTGTGTCGTTTAATGACCTCCGAGCAGAGACACCGTGTTGGAAGTGATGCATGTTAAACTGGTCACTCACCAGAGACACGGGGAGCCTCTGGACCACAGAATGTCCCGACACAGCGTTTTTCATTTTCCATGCATCGCAGAGAGAAAGCACAGAGGCTGACGGGGGCCAAACACACACACGCACACACGCACACACACGGTGGCACTTAGGCCCTGGAAATCTGCTGACATTTCTGCTTCGACCAGGCGGCGCTCAGTCTGTGGTGCTGCCGAGCGGTTCAGCTGTGACAACGCCGGTAATGACACTCCTCACCCAAGGGTGTCCAGAGGACAGAACCGGGCGTACAAGCGGCGGTTTATAGACGTACGGAAGATTGGAAAATGTAATTAACTGCTGAGCGGCCTTCTGAAAAGATGGCATTGTCTATACATAAACAAGAAAGTACATAAAACAGGCCGGGTTAGAATGTCACATCTATGTAGATTTCTACATATTTTTCGCTTCCTTTTTATTCATCTCCCCTGGCGTTTTGCATATTTTAAGGTTTTGAAATGCAAAAAAGAAAAAGGCTCCTTTTAAGCCCTGACATGGGCTCGGCAGCGTTTTATTGCTGACACACCTTTTGAGCTTCTAGACTGGATGTCAGACATCAGCCTTTTTGCTCTCGAGTTGTTTGGGTGGAGAAGGGGAAAGTGGGTCAGTCTGAAACACCCTGGGGAAGCGGAGGATGGATGGAGGGGAACATGTGTGGTGCGCACATGTATATGTCTGTGTTTGTGTGTGATGGAGGGGTGGGGGGGGAGTGGGGAGCAGAAAAGAGGAGCCGGGGAGGATGCAGACTGTCTACTCAAGCTAAAAAGTCTAAACTCATGAACCCTTTGACCTAGCTCTGAAATCACCAAGGTCTTGTTTTTTTAAGTCGGCCAACTCGCCACACAAATATGGTTACACATGCTGCTTCAACTCTTGGTGCAATTAAACATATTTACTGTTTGTTGTGGCTGAAGATGTTTCCATTTGGACTGCGATTAATGATTATCTTCAACATTTTTTATGAGTGGTTCTATGTTTGAGATTTTGAACATCATCAACTATTTCCTTTATAAAGATAAGATGGAGTAATGGCATCCTGACCAGAAAATAAAGTTTCACTTCCTGCATGTGTGTTGTAATCCAAGCGTCTCTGTTCTTTGTTTTGGTAGTCGGGCTGGCCGCGTGTGTGTGCATGCAGTGAGTTACGTGTCACAAAGCCGCTGAAGGGCTCCAACGTGACTCTGAGATGTTTTTCTAGTGTACACTTGAGGGCTTTTTTTTTCTGCAGATGTTACCACAATTAGATGGCGCTGAATATCGTGCATGTAATTGATCGATCAAATGACAGAAAATAAGGCACAGTGTCTCTCAAATGTCTTGTTTCGTCCAACTCAGGATCATCAGTTTCAGCTACTTTTGCTATCAACAGTCCGACACCCATTAATCAGTAACTAACAAACTAAAAAAATGCAAAATGACGTGAAATAAAGGTCATGCTGTCCTTTTTGTCTGGTGAGGACGCACTCCTCCTCGAGTTGGAGCGCACCGGACTTGATCTGCCAGTTCAGCTAAACCGAAGAGCAGCACCCCACAACTTACATTTGCTTTTGTTGCCTTTCTGGAGGAAATGATCCCACACTGAGCTTCACTTTTTAACCCCAGGCTGTGAGCTAGCAAAGCCGTTAGCAGGGTGTTTTTGTGTGTATGCAAATCAACCGATGGATCGTCACGCATAACCGTTGACTTCCCCCCCGTCTGACTAACTGTTCAAAAGCCAAACATTTTCATCTCTTAATGGTAAATGGACTGCAATTATATAGTGTTTTTCTGGTCTTACTGACAGCTCAATGAGCTTTACAACACAAGTCGACATTCACAAGCAGTGCCACCATGCAAGGCACCACCTGCTCATCCGAGGCAATAACCTTTTATTGGGGTTCAGCGCCTTGCCCAAGGACACTGACATGTTGACTGCAGTGCTTGGGAATTGAACCCACCAACCTATCGATTAGTGTACGACAGCTTTTTTGCTGCTTTGATTGTATTACTACCGATCCAATACATGTACGCAGTGATCCTTTTATGATGCCTTACTTTTAGAAACATCAGCATGTTTTTCTACAATGTTTTCATTTCACAGAGGAAGCAAAAAGACGAGACAAGAAATCCGAATCCGACAAGTTGTTTTGTGCCAGCTCTCTGTACTCAAGAGTTTTCTGAGTTAGTGACAAAAGGGTATAAAAGATTGATACCCATCTTTAATCTTTAGTTTCTTTTGTGTCTCTGCTCCCGCTTGACTTGACCCTGAGCAGATGTGACAAAAAGTGGCACTGCAAAAAAAGAAAAAAAAGAAAAAGGGAAGTGAGGATGAGAGGTGCAGACGGAGGGAGGAATAAAATAGTAATGAGAGGAGATGGGTAGGGACGGGCCACCACTGAGCATCGTCCTCTCCACTCCCCTCCTCGCCCCCTGCTGTGATAATGTCCCGCCTTGTCTTGTCTCATCCTCCCCATCTCCCTCCGCATACTCCCATCTCCCGGCTCTTGTGCTACGAGTTTCTCTCTGGTTTAACTTCTCCCGTTTCTGTCCTCGACAGCAGGGGAGAAGCAGCCAGGAGGGGTGAGAGACATCGAGAGAAATGTGTGAGAGAAGGAACACTTTCTTCCAGTCGGTTTGTATAAAGCCATCAGTGTCCCTGTTAAGCCCTGCCATCCCCTCCGCCATCTGTCCTCCTCACCCTCTGTCTAGTTATCAAAGTGTTTATTCAGCCTGGCATTGTTTCCTCTCTCCTCATTTTCAGAGAGAAAACTTTGAGAGCAGAGTGTGATTCGCTGCATTCACATGAGGACAGTGGGAGCAACTGAAAATGAAAAGACGTCTCGGAGGTAGGAGGGTGGAGGGTGGAGGGTTGGGGAGGCACCCCTTGCTTCATACACACCAGCCAGTGGGAGGGTATGGAGGCTTCCATGCCAGCGAGAGGTGGCGGTGAGGTGGTGAAGGAATGGAAAGAGGGGCCTCTCTGAACCGTGCCCCTGCTGATTGAGATGTACCCCACACAGGCAAACCCCACTTCGGGGTGGATCTGCGATGCGAACGCCCCCTTCAGCGTCCGGGGAGCGCCAGTCCGAGTCAAGAGCCTGCTGGGAAGCAGCGTGTGGGGGGGATGAACTTGACGTGCCGCTGGACGGAGTCTAAAGGATCCTACGGGGCGGGGGAGGGAGAGGCGGGCGCGGGGATGGGGATGGGGTACCGCTCTGTGCCAGGGTTGCCCCGGTTACGGGCAGAAGGAAGAGGCATGATATTCTCTCACTGTCTTGGAGGAGGTTTCTTGGTACGTGTTGTTTTGTGTGTCGCTACGCCGCTGTGGGGATGCTCCGATCCCTGCCGCTCTGGTGTCTTCACCGCTGGCCTTTGATGATCAACAGACACACACACACACACACACACACCCACACATACAGTCTCATGGACACACACAAGTGAAAGAAGTCTTTGGTGTCCATGCCGCTCTCCTTTGATGCTACAGGACAGACTCACACTCAGCTTACAGTATAAGTTGCTCGGTAAAGTCTGGCAATCGGTCCCATTCAGTTGCTTTTATGATGGGCTAATCACAATAGTTTGAGAAATTACAGGCGAGCCGACAGATTGATTGTACGCGCAGTGAGGTGCAGTGTGTGAGTGATTATGTGGGTCTGGTTCATATTAGAGCTCTGTCGGGGGATATAAGGCGGTTACGGTACTATGAGCTACTGAGGTGCTCTGGTATCCATTTGGATGAATCAGCAATGATGACTGAACTGCACAGAAAGACGGGGCTCACCCAGATAACTACTGCGCTCCCCTGATCAAACGAACCACCAGCGGAGATCTCTGTCATCCTCCCTCTCGCTCTATTATCTTCCCTCCCTTCTCTCTGGTCTTTTTCTATACCTCTCTCTCTCCATCTCCTCCATGTTTTCCAGTTTTTGGGGGTCTTCCCCCCCCCCCCACATGTACTTTTATTCCTCTCCCCCGCTCCTATTTAATTGCCACCTGCCACTCGCAATCAGCGTTATTCAGATACCCAGAATTTCCAGTGTCACAGGCAGCGGGTCGGAGGGAGATAAAGAGAAAGGGAGGAGATGATGAGAGGAGAAATGATCCGTGATTCATCAGGAGCTAAAGAGAAAGAGGAAGCACTTTTTTTTTTCTCCCCCCCTTTCGTGTCTTTAGAGGCAGCAAAGATTATTCAAGTGGAACTTTTAAAAAGAGGCGTTCAGGCTCCCAGGTGGAAATGTTATACCTGCGCACAGATCTAGAGTGACACGAGGAGGGATGAGGGGGATCAAAGGCGGTCTGGGGGTAGAGGAGGCCAGACAATCACCCTAAAACAGATAATTGGCCTGTGTGGGGTTCATAATGGAGCTGTCAAAGGGCTCCCTTTTCACAGCACAATGGTATTTGTGTGTGTGCATGCACGCTTGCGTGTGTGTGCACATGCTACGCGTATGTGGAGAGACAGGCTTTTAACTTCGGGAGTAAAGGTCGGTGTTAGGGTCTCTACATGCCTCTGGGGAACGTTTAGATGTCTGTAAAGACAGGAAGAGAGAGACGAGCGAGGAAAGACAAATAGAAGGAGACACTGGGCAAATCATTTGGTTCGTGCGTGGAATATTCTGTATCTTTACGATTTTCGGTTCTTTTACATTTAAGCCACGACTTAAGCCATGAGCGCTTTAAAGTAACTCCAGGTATGTTTAATTAGCATGTTTCCAAGCAGTTCATAATTTCTGCTGCAATGCTGACTTCAAGGTCCATTTATTAGCTATTCCTATTCAGACATCCATTGCCAAGGCTCAAGGTTACTTAGAAATTATCATGTTATTAATTTGGTAAATGACTATTTTAGCTGGAAATGACTGATATTTAATGGAATTTATACATGTCCAAGGAGGACCGTTTTCAGACACTATCAGTCCTATGGTCCAGTGGCACACTGGGTTGGCTAATCCAACTTTGTCAGGTTACAAGGCTAACTGATCATTAGAAAGGCCTTCTAGGCACAACTGAAAACTGCTGTGCTAATTAAAGAAGCAATGAAATAATCCATTCTTAGACTAGCTGAATATCTGGAGCATCAGCATTTGTAGGTGTCATCAAAGTCTCAAAATTGCCAGACAAAAAGAACTGTCTTCTCCAACTCATGTTTCTGTTCTTGTTCTGTGAAATCAAGGCTACTGTACATGAGAAATTGCCCAAGAAACTGAAGATTTCATACAAGGGTGTTCACAAAGCCCTACATAAGACAGCACAAATGGGCACTAACAAGAATAAAAAGAGACGTGGGAGACCCTGGTGCACGACTGAGCAAGTACATCAGATTCTGTAGTTTGAGATACAGATGCCTCTTGAACTGAAAGCTTCATTAAATGGTACCCTCAAAACACCTGTCTCAACATCAGCAGTGAAGAAGTGACTACAGGATGCTGGCCTTCTAGGCAGGGAAGCAAAGAGAAAGACACATCTGAGATTGGCCAATGAAAGGAAAAGATCATGATAAGCAAAAGACCTGGACGGAACAACATAGCCTGAGAGTAGGAGGAGGCCAGTTGGATTTCCAAGGTGGATTTCTTGCCAGGATTAGCTTCTGTCTGCTCACTTGCTAACAGCAGCTACATTTAGCATCAGTTAGTTACCTCTTTAGAGACAAAACTAGTGGTGTGAGTCAAGCAGGAAACTCCATAACTCATGCTCACATATTCGGTTTACAATGATTTAAGTCAAAAACAAAAGAGTAAGACATTATATTTTAGAAGCCTGGACAAATATTTGACGGTAATGCTTGATTAATAGTTTTATCAAGGAGCTCAACTATTAAAATTGAAAAGCCAATCTACAATTAACAGATTCAGCTTCTAACAGAAACCTTAAAATATTTAATTAATCCCAAATCTAATTGAATCAATTTAGTGGTTTTATGAAGATAGAGGGGGTAAAGGGAGGACCAAAGTGATGGAAGGAGGAGAGGAGAGGAGATTGACGGTCCTAATCCCTCCTTGGTGGCCTGGCTTCCCTTCAACACAACAGGTCTCATAATTACCCCCTCTCCTCTGGCAGCTCACACTCACAGCTCTAGCAGCAGGGAACTGCCTAATACTCTTCATCCTCACACACACACACACACACACACACACTCACACAAATATGCTGGTTGTTGGATCTGTCTCGCGCCAGTGACACGCAGCAAGAGGACAGACAGAGGGGGACAGTGTGGCCGCCGCGACGCTCGTTCCAAAAATCTTTTTTAAGAAAAATCATTTGGCTGGCAGAAAGTGTAGTCAAGTGGCTGTCGGGGTCGACTGCGTTTATTTTTCTGTCTCCTCCTGTCTGTCTCACCTAATTAACACAGTCGCGCAGCCAAGAGTGTGTTTGGCGGGAAGTGAGATGACGGTTACACTGTGGGTATGACAGAAGGTGCATGAGAGGTTCTGGATCTGTGCATTTACAAACTTGATGCTTGGTTATGTAATCTTTATGCTTATTTGTTTGTAAAGTTCACCACATCAGACTTTTACCTCTTTACTTTTTTAAGTATTAATTTTGCCAGTGTTTTCAGTGATCGTGAGTATGATAATAAAGCTTTGAATCTAGAAATTGAATTCCGAATGCTGATGAGTTTGTGTCTCAAGGTTGTGGCTGAATTTTCATGTCAAGAGCTTTTCAAGTCAGAAGCTGTTGCCTCTTCCTTCACTCCTTTTTTTGTCAGTGTGCAAGCTTTTAGTCCCTATGATATCGATATAACTTCAGTCGGACAGAGGTAATTTACAAACAGATTGACTGTTCTCTCTTTTTTTTTCTGTTCTCTCACTGATTTTTCTGTCCCTTTTGAGAATGAGTGCAATTTCTCCTCAGCTTTCCTGCAAAAATAATTCTATGGTGAGAGATCTTCTAAAGAGGCCATTTGAGAGGAAATGAGTCACATCATCGTGTAAGTGCCCCTCTTGCTTTGTTGATTAGGCTGCTATTTATCTGACTAGGGTGAATCAATAGTCTGCTTAAAACATGAGCTGGTGAAATGCAGTCTGGCTGTGTGAGGCTCATGAGTCTAATTCAGAATTTGCTCAACATGGACTAATGTGACTTCCGGAGATGCTTTTAAGCCCAGTCCCAATACGCCCCTTGCCCCTACCACTTAGCCCTCACCCTCCTTTTGGGCGTTCATGTCCAAGGGAAGGATGTCCCAATTCTTGTTGGGATAAAGTTACAGTATAGGGCGAAGTGTTCTGGCCTTCTAAACAGAGACACGCTTCAAATTCAAGGTTGTGAGAACCCCGTTTATTGTATTCTCGTCCTTTTCTTTGGCGATATGCAGCATTCTATGTCATATTGTCCTGCCCAAATATTGCTGTATGCAATATTACCGTTGCTAGTTCTGCACTGCTTAAGAGTGCACATTTGTGGTCCTGCCCTGTTAGTTTAAAGTCTGCTTACAGAACAGACGACATGCATCCTCGTTCAAATACCTTGGCCTGTCATTTTCTTCCACTTTAAACCAGAAATATTAACAAAATTACAAGGTACTGCATGGTAAATTCCTGCGTCCATATTACTCTTTAAAACTTTTCGTTTGCTACAACATGTTGTCCTTTTATGATCTGCATATTTTCCCATTGAAGAGACATCCAATGGCTATCAAGGGGAACATTTTTAAAATGTATATAACTGGTATTTAAATTCCATGTTATAATTGAACTGTGAGTCCCTAATTACATTTGAATGAGTTATTTATTGAATTAAGTCCCGACGCAGCTAATTATGTCACGCATTTATGTGAAATTACGACTGCTCATGCTTTTGTTCCCTTCGCTGACACTTCCAGCCTTGGCAGACACCATTGTATTGCCATGACACAATTATGACCATTTCCATATGAAAGTGTGGATTCTTAATTAAATCTTCAGCGTTTGTTCTTCAGCACACCCCTTCTCTCTCTCTCTCTCTCTCTTGCTGTTAATGACAGTGTTAGTCTGCTTTCGACTCACGGTGGAGAGATAGAGGGCCCTGTGGAATACACAGAGGTGCACCTTCTCTGCACTGGAGTTTTCATGTTTAATGAACCGACCATAAAGGACTGCTCGGGACATTAATAATAGATTAGCACTGTCTGGGTCTTGATAGGTGCTAAATCGCTTCTGAACATGATGCGATGACATATTCCTGAATCAATAACAAACAACGTGCACTTCAGCCCCTGCGCATGTTTCAGCCTCAGGAATGTAGATCCGTTCAGTGCTCAGAATTGATTTCCTGCATCTGATTCTGTTCATTATATCTTCCTCTTCGTGGTAAACTTGACCGCTGATCGCTCACTTTTCTCTGTACAGCTGCAACCATAACTGTATTCCGCACAGACATATTGATGTTGCTGCTGTGTGTGTACCTCGCTCTGTTCTGACCCCTCCCACACACTCACTGTCTACGGGGTCCTTCAGTCTTTACACCATGTATCTGTTTTTGCTGTTAAAACGCCTTTTTTTTGTTGTTGCAAGATTCTTCACTAAATAAGCAGCAGCCACGAAAACATGAGGTAATCTGCTTTACTGATTCTTATATAGCTAGATTCTGATTGGTGCACTGCAAAATCTGATCTTTTATTAGAGCCAAGCCGAAACCAGTGAAACTCAAAAGCAGATTAGGGCCACTAAACTTTTTGGGGATTCTGACTTTAAATAAAAAAAAAAAAATGTTGTAAATCACAATTCTGACATTAATTCTGAGTTTAAAGTCAGAATTATGGGGAAAAGTCTCCCTTACATAGTGAGAGGACAGATAACATGTTTGTAATTTGATGACTGTTAGGAATGATAATTTTTAAATCACAATTTTCATTTTCTCTGGAAAAACAAACAAACAAACAAAAAACATTTGGCAGAAAAGGTTTTTTTTAAATGCATGATTGATCAAATAGGTTTTGGGATCCCTTGATTAAAACCACTAAAACCTTTTCAATTTTACATTTATATTATTCTTCTTATCATTATTATTATTCTTCATTCTTTTTGAAAAACGCCTTGATTTGATTTTGATCATGTTTTTCAAAGGCAGTTTAAATGAAATATACATTTTGTCAGCGTTTGGGGCGTTTTCTGCTGTTGATGAGATTGTTATGTAACATCTCATTTGCATATCAAGGCAAATAGCTGAAATTTTTTGCAGGGAGTGAAGTGAACCAAATCAAATCCATCTCTCAAGCGAAAGCTTGGGTTGAGGTTAGGGGTTAAGATGAGTGTGAGTGTGTGGGGGGGTCTAGGAATGCCTACTTAAGATAGATAAAAGTACAGAGCGGCAATATTTCATTCTGATATCTGAATTTGCCGATGAAAGTGCATGAAGATGCTGCCATGACTTCCTACTGTCCTGTTTTTCATGTCACATATGATGGGGGAACAGATCTGTCACAGTCCAGTGGAGCTCTCTCGCCCTCATCACCATCATTCTATAACTCAGTTACTTCTGGATAAGATAACCATCCTTGGTTATGCAGCCAGTTCTCCCCTCCCTTGTCCCACCCACCTCAACCAACCATGACCCCCCCATGGGGGTCATACAATGACTGTCATGCATATCATTATTGGTGGGGGCCCTCCTTCCCCTCTGGGGGTCCACTCATTGACCTCCTGACAAAGGATGAAAGTGTCCCGTCCGGGGGAGGGGGTTGGCCGGGCCGACGTTGGGGTGAAGAGCCCTGCGTCCTCCTCCGGGTCGGGATAAGACCCAGCAGGGCTTTCTTCACGCTAATAGGCACGACCCCTGAACCCCACACAAAGAGCATCACTTCAGGAGCCATGGGCACTCAGTGTGGGAGAGCAAGGAGGAACCAATAGGAGCAGGCTGGGGGCTCTGGGTTCCTTTGAGAGAGTCGGACCACTGACTTTACAGAGGAAAGAAACAAGAGAGCAGGAGGGAGAAAAAAAGACCAGGAGAGAGAGAAAGGAGATAAGGGGAAGATTTTGTGTTTTTGTTTAGGGGAAAGGGCTTGTTGCAAAAGTTCAAAGGGCTTCTCCTTTAGTGCAAGGGTCTCCTTCTCCTGCTTTTCTTCTTCCACTCCTTCTGTCTGTTAATGGCTGAAGGTGGAGGGATTATTGTGCCTTTCAGATGCCTGCTTAATTACTTGTTGCTGGTGTGTGTTCTATGGGTTCGTGGTGGGGTAGCTACAGTGACCACAATTGTGTGCATGTAGCTATACATCCATGTATAGGAATGCAAATGCTGAAATACAAGTGAAAAGGATTTTCACAAAAATACAGTCCTGAACATAGATTATCTGATCGTACGCAACAATACAGACACATTAATGACATCACAGTCCTTTATTATTCACACCGATGCTGGTTTGTTTTTTTTATTGTTGATGAATGTGATGGACATGCACATACACACTTTTTCACGTAATGACGCGCCGTATACTGATGTGAACAGATAACAGTTTACATAACACATCCAGGGCTGCAGCTGAGGATTACTCTCCTCAGTTAATCGTTAAGTAATTGTTGAGTCTATGAAATATTTTAAAAAATGGTCCAAAATTTTCCCCCAAAAGATTGAAAGTCAGCACATCAGTGGCAATTCTGCTTAATAAGTTAACATAACTAATAAGTTACCATAAATGTATATAACTGTATATTTTTTCTGTCAATTGAAAAATGTATTTATTGACTAATTGAGCATTAAAGGAGCACTATGTAGTTTTTGAGGAAGACATTTGAATCAGAGGAGAAAGTCCTTCCTTGACTTATTTTTTTTATGCCTCATAAAAAACTTTTCATTTTTATGACTGAATAAACAAACTGACCGTCATAAAAAAACGACACAACTTCCTTTGTTCAGTTGTAAAAAAAAAAGCAATATTTTGAGTTTGTGTTATTATATCAATAATATTGTGAATATTACATTTCTGAGTTTTAATTTCTTCTCCAAAACTAAGTTGTGTCGCTTAAAATGAGCTCAAATTTTATAACATTAGGAAGATGTTGCGGCACACTGTACACATGTTCTTAAAGTCAATACTGACAAAAGATGGCTCAGATTACATGAAGCAGTGCAGAAGAGCCACCAGCTGAAAGCCGACGACTGTAAGTGTTTTCTCACCTGTCTGTTTTGCAGTGTATTGACACAACACTGCTCCATGCTGCCGTATCAGCATCTGTTTAACGTCAAAATGTTTGCCAAGAAACATAAACATCCGCGCTAAGAGTTTAGATTCCCCCCCGGTCAGACATGCTTGTGCACGAATTCATGTTACTGTGAGGTTCTTTAGTTAAGGAGCAGTTATCATAGAGATCATAATCATGTTGTGGTAGACAACAGGTTTGGGGTACAGTAAAGGTCTGCTGGGGGGGTGGGTGGTGGGTGGGAAGAGAATAGCTACAGTGGGGTCTGATGTGGGAACCAGAGGCCCCTCCTGGCCTCCTTGTTTCAGCTCCATTGATCAGAGGGGAGGGGTGAGAGGGAGGGGAGGGGGGGCGGGGTACTGTACCTGCAGGGAGCTGGTGTGTGTGTGTGTGTGTGTGTGAGAGAGAGAGAGAGAGAGAGTGAGTGAGAGAGCAAGAGAGAGAGAGAGAGAGAGGGGTCCACTTTTAGTTCTGGCATAATCCATCCACAATGCCTGTGCCTCTCCTCTCTCTCCCCTCCCACACCACCTTCAGCCTTCAGTGTGACAGGTCCCAAACAAAGCTCTCAGCGTCTTCACACACGCACACACTCACACAAACACACATCATGGAGTAAATATGGGGCAGGGAAGACCGAGGGAGGAGTGAGAGAGGACGAGGGAGCGAAATTGAAAGTGAGGATTTCAAATGAAAACAGGCCTTTTAACCTATCCGAAGCCAGCAGATGGGCTTTCTCCAGCTTAAATTGCTTTTGTTGACAGTGGCTCTGGGGCGTCCAGTGACGCCGCCGCTCAATGGGACCGTTTCTTTTTTCTTTCTTTTTCTTTTTTTTTGGGGGGACAAGCTCCGGCAGAAAATGATGTTTTCTGACAGTTTAAATAATACGTCTACCTCTTTGTTTGTGTGGAGCCAAGCACAGATGGAAAGAGGGTGTCACACACCTGATTGCACACCATTAATCAAGACACCTCCACTTGCGCAGCACACACTGACTCAGATTTCTGCACACTGACAAATCTGATTCAGAGACAGATAGTGATGCTGGCAGATATTTTTATCCTCTGTCTGTAACAAACTTTTTTTTCCCCAAGGAGACCTAATACCGAAAATGAATGGTGGCCCACGCAGAAAGGACAATCTCTCTGTATGGGGCTGATGATATGATATTATGAAATTGTTTTTACCAATGTATCGGCCAATATATACACTCATTTTTCCACTATGGCTGTCAAACACTTGTGACAAAGATGTCATCTGGGATATATTACCATTAAACAACAAACTTTATTGTCTAAAATTACATCAGTACACTTCACTAACTCCCAAGCATTTTTATCTGCATAATTGTTAAGAAAAAATATCATATAGCGGCACATCTGGGGATGTATACACTAATACTGATATATCTGAGATTGGCCAATATCAGCAGATAATATCAGCCAACCCATATGGTCAGGCTCTAATAGTTAGGATGCAAAAAGGATCCCAAGTTCCCTCCTAATTGACTGTGACTGTGCTCATATTATGAACAATAATTTATAATTAGAGATCTTTCATTTTTAACGAGCCCTATAATAACAAAAACATCAGAAATATCCATTTATTTCTAGGGGTGCCAGGCTATGTGCAGGCCTGTTCTATAAGATCTAAATAAGGTGAAAGATTTGAGGTAATTTGTACCTGTTGCAGACTCAGTATTTATAGTTCCTTGGGGAACTGTATCCCTGGTGGGCTTTCACCTGTGGAGCTAATCTCTATCATTCCTGTAATTAATGAGGCCTTAATGAAGGCTCTGTAACTCTGCCTCAGGTCATTAGCCGCAGGCAGACGCTGCCGCCGCTGCTAAGTGCTACTTTGCTCTCAGCTGTTGCATACCTCTTAGCATGTCTTTGAATTCCGAAGCTGTGGGAGAACAGAGAGAAATTAAGAGGCAATTTCCACACTAACACTACAAGTGAAGTGATTAGCGCTCCTCGTTTGTCATATGGCAGTTTGGCTCCAGTGTGAAAAGACAACTTGAGCTGTGACAGGAAAATGCAAGAAAATATTGACAAATCTTGTTATGTTTTGTGTAAATATTTTGTTTGTTTAATGATGATTCATCAGACTGGATTTAATTCACGATCACGTCTCTCTGTGTGACATTCTGAAACACTTTCTGAGCCACCTGTTGCCTCTGGCTTAATGTTTAAATACCCTGAATATCTGCAGCGATTAATTGATCACATATGATCAATTGATCAGTTGTTAATGTCCACCTATTTTAAAGCAACACTGTGTAACTTTCTGCATAAAGATAGTTTATTGTTTGGTTTTTGCCGTTGGACCCAAACCGTTAACCTAAGCGTTGGTATTTGAAGGTCTGAGAATGACACTCGACAATGAACTATCTTTTTCCAGAATTGATTAAAGTAGTTACTTAGTGTTGCTTTAATAATCGATTACTTTGAGTGATTGTTTTTAAGCAATTAGATGTTTTTACTCTCCCATGAACATAAACTGAATATCTTTGAAATGTGGACATCGCCATGGACTTTGGGAAACGCTGATCAACATTCTCATCATATTCAGTCATTTTATAGAACAAATGACTGACTGATTAATCAAGAAGATAACTGATAGGCGAATCACACATGAAAATGTATGCAGAATGTTGGCCTGTTCTCCCGAGATCATTGTAAATTGGCGAGGAATGACAGAAGTCTGACAATAGAAATACAAACAGTATACAAATGCCAAATTCTACATGTCCATGCCTCCCCTTGAGATACTGGACACCACACACACACACACACACACACACACACACACACACACACACACACAGATGCTTTCTCTCTCTCTCTCTCACTCACTCTCTCTCTCACACACACAGACACACACACATATACACACACACACCAACATGGCCTGGAAGAGTGTTATGTCAAGTACCTCCCATCATGCTTTGTTCCTGTGTAGTGAAGTGAGTGAAGCGAATGGCAATTCTTCATTCTCACCCTCCCCTCCCACCCCCAACTTTCATCCTCTCCTCCCTCCTTTCCTTTCTCACCCCATCCTCCCTCTCCCCACTGTGGAGCTGCACTAATCCGTATTGAGGAAGCCCCCCCACCCTCAAAGTTTCCTCCCCCGTCCCTTCCTCTCTCCACCTTAACAGCCTCCCCGTTTCTCTCTTTCTTTTTTGAGAAATTTCTGACAGTTTTCACTCTTGTCCACTCCCACCATTCAACCCCGGCGCGCCGTATTTCCTCCATATTTCAAAAATCCAAACTGCCCACCGGTGATCCCTTTTCTCTCACCGCATGAGAAACGGGGAGCGACTCGCGGCTTAGCGCTGACATCCTCCCTCGCCCTCCTCCCCCTCCTCCTTTCTCCCTCCCTCCCTGCATCGCTATCCACTGTACCGATCAATCAATCTCCATTTCTTACATTCCATCTCTCCTCTCCAGCATCCTATCGTGGACCAGAAACAAAGCAGGCTCCCATTATCGCCCCCCCACAACCCACCCACCCACCTACCCTTCAGCTTCCGACTGGGCCTGGCTGGTTAATCTTCCCGAGGCGTTCAGTGTCTAACCGACCCCCCTGATGCCAGCAGACAAAGAGAGGGCTCCCTAATTCTCCCTTTCTCTCCTTTACCCTCACCCACCCTCACCCCTTCACCACACCCCCCACTTACATTCTCCATCCACAGGGCCCCAGAACCAGCGGAAAGGCTTTGAAGAGGGGGAACACCCCCTCCCAGCTTCTGCCTTCCATCCCTCTGGTACCCCCACACCGGTCAAAAAAAAAAAAAAAAAAAAACCTGCACCACCAAGGCTGTCAGGGTGGCCCTTCCTTCTCTCCCCCTTTTGTGGGGTCCTGTGTACCCCGCTTTACATACCCCAGAACCTTAGCATCCACCCCCCCATCCAGCTCATGAAAGACCGACCTGCTCAAGAATGTTGTTTTTAGCTCCTTCCTTTTCTCATTGAGCGGGTGATTGGTGATGTGCCCGGTTTTGTTGCCCGTATCAATGGTGCCACTTGATGACAATTTGGCGGGCGAGACGGCCATTTTTAATCAGACGTTAATTTATTGCGCTGCACCCTTGCTGGCGTGACTTTGGTTAAAGGAATGAGTAGGGTGTTGTGTAGCTTTTTGTTCCTTGTTTTGTTGGGGAGTGTGGCTAACATTAATAGCGTGTAGCTATAGTCCCTCTTTACAGAGGCCTCCGGTGGCACTGAGCTTTGCCTGGAGGAAAAGTCCCTGCATTTTGTAAAAGACCTGAACACATCTGAGGACAACCGCATCAAGGTTACATTCACTTGATCCTGCAGCTATAATAGATGTACAGCATGTACTCCTATGCTTACATAACAGCTGGCTCATACAGCACACTAAGTACACTAAAGTTGGCTAAATATAAAATCTACATGGTAAAAAATGATTTGACTGTGTGTTTTCAGGTCATCTCCAGCTACATTTAAATCCAATAAACGTCCAAATCTCTTTTCCTTGCTTCTATATCACAGCCAACTATAGGTAAAGAGCTGGACACGCATCCAAGCTGAGGAAACAGTACACACTGCTCAGGTGTGCTGAGGTTAAAAGGTAAGAACATCCCTCTCAAGCTCAGTTCTGTCACGCATTGTGTGTAGAGACAGGTACAACACTGTGAGAGTAGGCAGATTGTCAGAAAATCTACGCAATTGTGCCCACATTTAAATGATCGAAGAAGACGGGAACATGCACTAATCGAGTGTGGCTGTGCGGACCAGCTATAAACACTTACCCCACTGCATAAACTTGAACTGCAGTCACCGGTTTCGCAGCCCCGTGGCTAGCATAGCTCCGCCACCATCTCCTCCAGCTCCTGGGTCATAAACGTGTCATGTGAACGTGATATAACATGTATCATGGAAATTTCAGTATGATTTATCGATTCTGAGTCATCTGTCGGAGAGAGGAGCAGGATTTGTTGAATCCTTCAGATCGGTACAGCTGTGCATGCAGAACTGTGCACGGACAGACTTTTCCTTTAAGTCATTCATTGAATTATACACATGAAAGTTGGGTGAAGAGTGGGGAAAAAAAAGAGGGCTTGAGGGAGAAGTTGCAGTCCTGCCAAAGGACTGTCTCATCTCAATTCTCAACACGCCTGGCCAGTTTAAAGTGTTGGGTTTTCGGTTCATGGACAGTCTCAAAGATTGTCTGATGCAGTCCTCCCAGTTCCAGGGTCAGGGAGTCAGTTTCAGTCTCTGTTCAGGGATCTGACAAGAACTTTTTTGACGTCATTAGTGTGATGAGATTGAAAAGCGTTTGGGTGTCTTTTTCCGGACATAGATTTCCACAGGTGTCACATGTTGGGCTCAGCTGATCTGCCTGGACGCCTGGTATCTGTTCACCACCATGGATTTATGGCAAACTGGCAACCGGAAATCTGAGCTTGAACCATGACCAAAGATCACTGCTGGTCTCCTCCATCCACGTCTTACTCTCCATACACGCCTCTTTGTCTCATATGCACAATAACCATCCTGTGTCTGTCCAGCCTGTGGGTCTTTTCTCTCTTTCTCTTTGGTATCCTGCTTTTTTTTTTTATTTATGCTGGTGGCAATCTTTTCAGCTCCAGTCTTCCATCACATTCCAAACCCCGTTACCAGTCAAAGTAGAAGGTGGTTGAAAAGCAGCATTACCGTGTCTGTGGGTGGATACCTGGCTGAATGGCATGTGCACAGCTGGAAAAATGATCCTACTTCAAACAGTAGTATGAATCAGAGAGGTATCACTAACACCACCCACTCAAAAGCAATAAAACAAGTGCAGGGAGGGGTTCTCTGTGTGTGTGTGTGTGTGTGTGTGTGTGTGTGTGTGTTCTCAGTGAAAGGAAAGTGGCAAGGCAAGAATTAACCAAGGCAAATTTTGTAGATCATTAACAGAGCTCAGTCTTTTTCCTGGTTTTATGAATGAATGTGGGCATTGTCCTGAATTAAAAATTAAACTGTGCTGGGTCACCTCACGTTTTTTTTCGCGGCACTTCTGATTGTGCTGTGTCCACTCAACCGCGCCGCGCCTGTTATGCAATCGACATGCAGCTGAGGTATGTATAGGGGATTTACATGGGGATTGGGGTGCACGTTCCAAGAGGGTTGGGGGGCCCCCCAGTCAAATAAGACAAAAAACAAGGGCAGGATATGAAGTCAGGACTCGAAAATACCACCATTGTGAGTAATACAGGCCTCAGGCAATCACTGGATACACACAGGAGGTGTGTGAACCCTTTTCAGAAGACTCATGCATGATTAGGTCAAGGCTATACAAAAAAAAAACATCCACTATTGATAAAGACTCAGCTGCTGCCACATCTACATCCAAATTTCATTTACAGTAAATGCCCCTGCAGCTTGCATAAAAGCAATAAAAGCGAAAGCACATCAAAAGAAAGCATATCACTGTGCCGACGCTCCTTTGTTCCTGCCGTATCTTATCACAGGAGGCTCCAATAGAGCAGCGCAAGAAGAGCGAGTTTTTAATGTAACATTTACAGCTTATTATCTGGAGAAAATAAAGAAAGTGAAAGACAGAGTGAGTGTGTGTGTGTGTGTGTGTGTGTGTGTGAGATAAGGTGTATAAAATCGTGATGAAACAAGGGTGGGAGAAAAGCGGCACTGGTCAAGAACACTGTGATCTTTGTGTCATCAAGTCAGTTCAAAGAGTCAGGCAGCTTTAACAGCTGGTTATAGGAAGTCACTGACAAGTAGTGAAAATGTGAAGATACATTTTGCGCAGAAATGTTTCATCGTGGCCAATAATCATGCACGAGCGCCTTGTTGTTTTCCAGAACAAGACGCTGAATGGACTGATACTGAGACTTGAGAACTTGGATCACAAATTTATGAACAAATGTCGCCGATCTGCTGATGCAAACATGAAGTCAGTAGTTTACTTTCCAAGAAACTGTTTGTTATGACTCGCTCTGATGGCACATTAAACCCACAGCCCTCCACAACAAACACCCAGAGAACTGCTTCAAGCCCAGCTAGTAAAAACAATCACATGGTCCCGCGTACCCAAATAGATGTAATTGGGCATTGTGTGGAGCATAATAGCAGCGAGTGTTTCAAAATATCACCGGAACCTCGAAGCGTACTCCTCTATCCTCCGGTCCCGCTGTGCTGTGATAACAAACTCTTAAATTGTTGCTTCTTGCCATTCATCTCTTAGAAATGAGCTTCAGGCTCTCGGAGACCTTCATTGCTCAAATGATTGCGTGTTCACAAGCACAAGTGGCAGATAGCAAATCGGATAAAACTGGGAGGTATGATGAGCAAAAGGGTCGCTTGTATGAAGCCTGAGCTTCAACATGTCACGGAACCCATTTTGGTTGGCACCCCCTCAGTGCTACATTACATAATATCTAAAGGAGGCACAGAGACGTGGCATAACACACCAACACACACACACTCACACTCAAATGAATCAAACACCATGGGCTAAATCTTCCCCCAGATAATGACAAGCTGATGATATCCATTCTTTTTGACTCCACCGTGCAGCCTCGATCCTGACGCAGGTTAAGGTTCCCTAAAGTTTTTAGCAATCACGTCAGCCCAGGACACCCACATGGTGGAAGAGGACATGGACAGTCAATGACAATGCTGCTCTTGCACTGATCGGGGTAGACCGGAAAGGTTAAAACCCGTTTTGCCAACTAACACACTTTTGGTCATGTCCCTCAACCACCATGTCCCTCAACCGTCGGGTTCTTGCGGAGCAGGAACAAAGGGATGGAGGAAATCAGCTGCCAATCCAGCTTCTGAAGGATGTCCAAGCTCTGCAGCTGCATCCTGGATATGGATTACATAACACTAATGTTCATGTGTTGTTTCTTTTTTGCCATTTTTTTTGTCTATTTTGGTTGGAACAGTGTGATTAATCAGTAGTGAACGCTCCATCATCCACTCATGCTTGTATGGGTTTCCTCAAAGACCGGAAGACCAGGTGATCAGAGAACTCCAAACAGGTTGTTTTTGTCCTTTTCCCAGAGGCATGCTTGGATAAATTCTGATCCTGAACAGGAAAAAGCAGGCGTACGTAATGGATGGATTTAGGAACAGGCGGGCAAATAACTGAACGGCATCGGAGCGCTTTTCCCTCCAGCTAATTGGTTGAATATTGTACCCTCAGACAACTGTGGAGTATATGCTATAACCTGTTTTTAGTGTTCCTATAGAGTCTGACTGTTCCTCAAAGCGCCATCCTGTACACCAGCTTTAATCAGGGTTGTCAGAGCACATTTTCCATATCCTCGAACCATGCAAATTAACGTTTTCTTTAGTGCTATCAGCCCGGAGGGGGGCAGTCCCCATTAATAAAACACTCATTATGATTTGTCCATACCTTCGCTCTCTGATTTCACCATCGCTCTTTCATATTTCTCTGCCATTCGTTACAGTCTGCATCCCTGTGAGGCATATCGGACGCTCATAAAACATGATTTTAGGGCTAATATAAACCTGTTACGTACATAAAATCAGCATTTAATGGCTGCCCACATCTAATCTGTAGCGTTGGCTTTGAAAGGGGGAATAATTTCAGGCTTTGAGGATGATAAAGAGTGATGGTGGGAGCTGTATGGAGAAGCAAGCATGCGTTTCCCATATCAATCAAGGCCTATGGATGGCGAGGCTAGTTAGCGGCTCGTGATTGTTTTGAGGCCCTTGGCTGGGGTTCCAGTGTATCCCCGAGGCCTGTCCCTTTTGGTTGGCCCAGTGGGGGGCGAGGTGGCGCCTCCGCAGCCCCAAATCCAGCCCACGTTCATGCGTCCGTTCGGATCCATCACTGCAGGGCGGAGTGGTGGGGCAAGGGCCGGCCTTTGTCCAGCACCGCATTCTTTGGCCCATTGTGCGCAGACCACAACCATTTAGGGATTTTAAAGGCTCGTTTGCACAATTCCTTTTGTCAGCGGCCCTCAGCACAGAAAAGCAGGAGAGCAGCAGAGGGGGGAGGGGCCTATGGATTTTCAATGTAAAAAAAAAATTTTAAAAAATGGAAAAACAAAATGAGGAAAAAAAGGGAATAAAAGAGGCGGTGAGAAATTAGGTTTGTTGTTGATGTTCTTTTTTAATTGGATGGAGTGGCAGTGTAGTAAATCAGGGCCCTCGATACAATACATACACTCCCCTTCCCTCGTCATTTAAGCTCTGCGTCCTGTCACGTCTTCATGAAAGCCTTGGATTTCTTTCCTTGGGCAACAGGCAGGCATACTTTTCTCATGGCACCGAGGCACATGTCGTAATGGGAATAGAGATACTGGCGGAGACACATCGCATGTTCTCATAGAGTAAAACAAATGCTAAGCATAACAAGATATGATGGACCCCTCCCAGCTGCCCGTAAGAAAACAGCCTCTTATCAGAATATTTCCCCTAAAGTTCTCCACATTCCTGTGAACAGGGCCGAGCTGTGAGGGTCCTTGGTTGGAGAGCTTGTTTTGACTGTGATAAATGGCATGCATATGTGTGTGTGTGTGTTTGTGTGTGTGTGTGGTTGTCTGTTGCATAACACAGATGCTCCTGCATCATTAATGACATCATGACATATAGCCAGGATGCTTAATGTCTGATTTAAAAGAGAGTGAGTGCAGTCCGTTTGGTGAAGTCAAACATCGTATTGATCAATCTTCGCTCCACGCTTCTTGCTGGTCGGCTGGTTCCTTAATTTGGAACCATTCTGAGAATTTCAACAACAAAGAACTGGAAGTATTGATACTAGGTCTAATTTGGAGGATCACAATTGGGTTCCACCAAAAAAAGGATCTGTCTCACATTTGATCACATCTGGACATAGTCCTCACACTCCCTGCACCTCTGTAGATTACTTCAGAGAATTCACACAATAAAGGTTTGGTGTTTAGCATTAAAATGTTGTTTTTTTAATATTCAAATCAGAAAATGTATTCCCCGCGGAAAATACAATGTGAATGCTGGAACGCTGAAATTTCCTGAACTGCCTCACCCTGCCTTACCAATGGTCACCATTTTCTTCTTGTGGTCAAGAGAAAACACTTGGCATGGATAGAAAAATAAAAACAAACCAAAGAAGAAGTCTTGATACAATTGGAAATGTTTCCCTTTTCAGATAATTGAATATCTGACTACACAGTGAGAGTTGAAATGCCCATTTATAAAAATGCAGATAGAGGCATGCTATAGAAAAAAAACATACTAATAGGAGCGACATGCTAGCTGTCGGGTTTTGTGATAGAATAAAATAAAAAATTGCCTTTCTTCAGATAAGTCTTGCTTTATGAGGAGAGAGAGGGAAAAAAAACAACAGTATACATATTTGAATATCTAGAGTGAATGTTTCAGCTTTCACACCAACAATAAGTTATCAAACCTAAGAAAGTTTTTGATAAGCTTAAATGCTTGACAATCCGTCCGCATTTCAGCCACTTCTCAACAAGTATTAAGATTTTAAACCCAAATCTACTTCAAACAAACTCTAAGCTAAACCCAAAAACAAAAGGTTTACAAAGGTTAAGATAACATGTGCAACTCACAGTCCTCTTGTTCTTTCCTGTGTCAACACTTTCCCACGCATACGGTGACAAAGCAATGTCGTCATACACCCAGCTGATTTATTCATTGATTTGTAATCAGATAACTGAGTAACCAGATGGATACATTTATGTGCAGATGTGAGGTTTTGTGTCTGTGTGTGTGTGCGGGGCGCCGTTGTTGTTGTTTAGTGTTGGCCTTTGCATTGCACGTGAATAGCGAGCCACAGGAGGGGGTAGATGCTAACATGCTAATCTGATGCTGTGGAGGATAGTTAAAGACTCTCTTAGTCCTTTAAAGCACATTGTTATCATCCTGATTGGGTTTAGCACTCAAGCAGAAACCAATGCATTCCTTCCTATTGTGTTTCATTCACCGGAAAAGCTTGGGAGAAACAAAAGGCACCGAGCATCACAATCTGTCTCTATTGTTGCTCATACAGTGGCAAGCAGAGTCTGTTAGAAAGTTTTATTGACTGACTTAACACTTGACTGTGAGGAATCTCAGGAATCAATTACTATTTATTTTTATTCAAGAGGGATTTTTTTCTTTTTCAGATTGGATTTCTGGATTCTGATCCCCTTCAGGGAAATAAGAGGGACAATGAGCGAGGGTCGCGACTTTTGGCTGGAGAGGTCAAAGTTGAAATGACGTGCAAGGTGGCGGCGAAGCAAGTGGAAAAACAAAGTGTTGCTATGGAACACGCCAGCGGTATTTGAGTTAAGACCAAGCCTTTGAGAAAAGCTTTACAAGGTTCCACGGTACAAACTTGACAGAAGATTATACAAGATGTTTGAAATTACATGTCTGGACAAATGTGAGGAGGCCTTCTTTTTCTTAATCTATAGGGACATACGTTTCTCTCTTTGATCTGCTTTGTTTCTTCGACTTCTTGGACTGTTAACTCTCCTTGTAAATATGTTCAGAGCTGCTAACTTGCACGGGCGTGTTCTCGTGCGAGTCAAAGGATGGTATGTGGAGGGAAGAGGAGCTCAAAGCTGATTCCAGCGATGCGTTGACTGATTCGGCCTTTGAATGCACCCGAGTTCGGGTGCACACACAAAACGAGGGGTCAAGTGTGTCAGCGTGCATGTGTCGGGAGATGCACCCCGCGCTGACGCATGCACGTTGATACGAAGCGGCGCGCGGTGGCGAGGCCTGCAAAGAGCAGACGAGCTCAAGTTTACGCTGGCACGCCACCTGACCCTGCAACCACTCCAGTATGCATCTTACTTCTCAGCTGTTCCTCTCCTTGTTCTCCCTTTCTCTCTGTTTTTTATTATTGCATGGTGCTGCCCCTTCCAGCAGCGACCCACAGGAAGCCATTCACTTCCTAATTATCTGCACATCAAACAGGGGTCGCCACAGAGACGCAGACCATAAATTCAGCCCCCCTCCCCTCCGCTGTGGTGCGATAGCGCTGCAACAGCTGCCTCTAATTGGGGCTGTAGGTTCAAACTGCTAACATATGACTTCCCTCCCATTCACTAACACACTGTCTGCCTCCGCCGAGGCCGCAACACACACGGACCGGGTCACCAGCACAGAGAGGGATGAGGTTTCGGATAAAGAGAGACAGGGAGTGCAGAGAAAGAGAAATACACCCATTGATTGCTCGGGATGCTTGGTGTGGTTTTGGGATGGGCTCTGAAGTGGTCCAATGTGGCCCACTCTCACCGCAGAGACCCTCGGGTCAACAGGAGCTCACCCATGTTGACAAAGAGAAAGAGAGGGATGAAGGGAAAAGCAGCGACAGGCTGTGATAACAAAGACGACCGCAGCGCGGTTCTGTGATGGCCCTCCGGGTGAAAACCGATGAGTTATCAGATCCGGCTGGGCCAGATGTTGCGCCACTATCTTCGAAAAACCTCTCTTGCACTTGTGTAGCTCTTTGACAGTCCCTTACTGAAACAATATTTTAAAGAGCCTGCCTTTTTTCTTGTAAGTCTTGCCTTCTTTTAACGGCAGGTCAGAGTTCAGGGTGAGCTACAGGTTTCGGTGTATACTCAAGGACACTCCAGTAGATACGCGGATAGATATGCAGCCGAAATTGATCTTCACGTGTTAAACCACTGAACGATAATGAGCTATTTCCAACGCATGACCAGCAGAGAGGTGTCAGATAGGGACTTCATAGCCCATAGGACTGAAGAGGCTTTAGTACCTGCCGCTGCCATGTAAATTGGACCCTTAGAGAGTGAACGAGCCTGCCTATTGTCTCTAATGGCCTCTTGTTAGAAAAGCCGCCTACAGTGTGAATTTGAGTTTGTATGAAGGCTCCAGGGTACGTGCATATGCACTTCCTAGCTTCCCTTAGGTTTACTGCATTCAGCAGGAAACACAATTAGCCCAATCAAAGTGAAAGGAGGGGGTTTCAGGGAGGGGGGGGCGGCGGACTGTGTTTTATGAACATGGGTGGTGAAATGGCAGCATTGTGACGGCAGAGGATATTAGGTGCTGGGCGGCAGCTTTTTGATGTAAAGGAGTCTTTGGAACGCATCTGACTCTTGTTAAAGTGGACCGACGTACAATTAAAGATATATGGCCCGGGACAGCCGTGTGATTTGGATACATTAGCGGATTAGATTTTAAAGGGAGTTGTTTAAAGGCTGGCCAGTAAATACTATTCAGCACTAATGTGTGCTCTCATGTATGCAGTGAATTAGGTAATGTTTAAAAGCACCATTTTTAAAAGCATGTTAATGGAAGTCTATTAAAAAGGGATGTAAAGGAGATTAATTATTGGTCCACAAACTGCTGTGTGCGCAGATCCTCATTGCAGAAATAAAGTAATATTACCGGATGCTAACGCTCTCATTTATCTTTCTTCCCGTCTGTCTCTTTGTCTTTACTCTCAGCCCTCCTCCCATGTCTCTTAAAATGTGTCTACATATGGAGCCTCTACTCTCATTTATGGCATCTGTGAAGGGTTTGTGTATAAATAAGGAGCTATGTTGAGCATACATACAAATTGCTAAGTGCTCACGACCCCCAATTTATAGGGAGCTGTCAATAAATCAAGCGGAGAGTAAAGAGCTGAGAAATATCTCTGCGCTTCTGCTGATCGTTGCTCACTATAAATTCTGGAAAAAAAAAAAACAGGCGACAGAAGAAGACTGCCGTCGATAAAGCATCTATTGATTGTCGATCAAAAAAGGGGAGAGACATTCAGAAAATGGGCAGGGAGATTAGTTTCACTTGCAGATACGTGTTTAAATGTACCTGTTTGTTTAGATGTGGCCTGGCCAGTCCAGTCTGTCTGCTAGGTGTGAGGATGAGAGCGGCTGCCATTGGAGGTATATAAAGGCAAGGGGGCCAGCTATTTAAAAAGTTATTGAATCAGGAAATTCCTCAAACACTCTGGGAGGGGGGCTTCATTGCAAGGCTTAGCTGACCCTATGGTATCCACCCCTCTCATACCCCTGGATAGACTCAAAAGTGGGCTCACTGGATGTCCCTGAGTCAGCACATACAGGGGGTGCAGACAAAAGGTCCATTCTGCCAACAATAGGGGGCATTTAGAGCGTCACATACCCTGGTTGACTCCAAGGGTGGGGATGTTGGGGGAGGTAGGTGAACAGCGAGAGAGCGTGGAGATAGGAGAGCTTGGAACTTCAATGGGAAAACAAGCAATCTATAGAAAAGAGTCAGCACTGTCCAAAAGCTAAGCTTACCTATGGGCCAGGTCAAAGGTCAGGGACTAGACACACAGAGGAATCCCTGTGATAAAGCAGAGAGAAGCAGACGTAACGGGGGGGTTGGGCTTGATCACAGACAGAATAGGCAGCGTGAGTCCGCGGCTGCTCTTTATTTGTTTCAATTAGACCACTGCGTTGGCACAGAGGGGGCAAAAGCGGCAGGAGTTGACCCTGGCTCGACTTTTGCTCTTGCCTTGAATACGTCTTAACTGCTGTGCCATTCATGTTTTATGAGAACGGACTCCAAGATGGTGTCTAGGAATTTTACTGAAGGTCGCTCGTCCAATCAGCCTTAAGGTCTAGCCTGTCACACCAAATTGACATGAAGCAACCAGCCGCATTGAAGGCCGACTGTTGCGTTGATTCATATACCTTTGTCAGTGCTAAAAATGCTGCACTTGAACACACCGCAAAGCCTACAGCCGACGGTGAACAAGCTTGTACGCCCTGCGCCTGCGTGAAAGGAAGTACCTCCCTGAGGATGTACGAAGGCCTTATTATGATTTTGCATTTTCTGACTCTCACCGAAGTTGCTGCTTCTAACAGAGAATATGTTGCAAAGTGAACGAACCCCGGACTGAGGACACAGCCCCTGCACAACTGAGCCTCCAGGTTTACCCGACTTTCCCTTTTCGTTCTTTTTGTGCACCGACCTGAACGGGTCATTGATTTCTCAGCGCTGAGCTGCACATTCTACTTGTTCGATCATCAGCACAAAAAAAAATGCCAACAAGGCCTTAAATTAATTTCCTCTTTCTGGTTTCCGTCCTGGTCGTTCATCTTTCTCAGGTAGCTTTGTTGCATGTCACCCACCCCTCCCGTCACTATCCACGCATTTCTTGCCTGCCTCCATTGGGAGCTCTCCAAAAAATGAAATCCACAGAGGCTGACTTGCAATGTTGTGTCCAGCTCTTTCAATACACCATTCAGTCTGGACTTCCTGATTCATGTTTCCCCTTTTCTCCCCTGCACTTGTAGAGCCAGATGTATTGCTATCTCCTGCGTGACCAGAGAGATGTCGTAGGGGCTTTTTTTGACGAAACCCCTCGCGTGAGATATATGCGCATATGCAAATGTGTCTTCTTGTTAACCTGCAGTGACTTCAGAGATAAACTACCCTTCAAATAAAACACCCACCAGCTCAAGGGGAAAGTAAAAAAGCCACTTTCATCCACATCTAATAGAGGACTTCTTTTTTTTTTTCCCTTCTCCATCCTCACACAGCTCCCAGGTGCCCTGCGTGCCCTCCCTTCCCTTTCTCTGGTCCGAATCAAAGGCTGATACTCTAAACGCGATGAATGACATTGATCTTAATCTGTGAGGAGTAAGGGTAATTTCGATGGGTGTGTGTGTGTAAGTGGAACAGAGAGGAGGTCAGGGGGTCTGCGGAGAGGGGGGAAGATGATCTCTGTGCTCCAGCGGGGCACAAAGCGAGGGCGCGAGCTACAGGAGCGCTCTCCCTTACAATGCGCCCTGAGGATCGTTAAGTGATTGTGTTACAGAGAACAGGTGAACTGCGTCTCTCCGCCTCGTCTTTTATATTTTCCCCTCTATTATGATTTACAGGGCTATTCTTCTCCCCTGCCACCCCGCCATAACTTGTGCTGTTCTTTTGAAGGCCGCCTGCTCATTGCCATTGTACCTGGCCGGCTTTGAAGTGCCTAAGTCTTAAATGATGATGAGACAAGGAGAGTGCTTTTCTTTAACAGCCAGGGTAAAGGAGGCTCTTGTTTCTGACAGGTGTCTTTTATAGAAGGGAGTGTGCTGGACTGGTGTTTTGTTGGGGATCGGGTTCCACCCTTCCCCATCACCTGCTAATTGAATAACATCAGCTTGCCATCTGTGGAGATTTACTGGAACTGACCTCAGTGGACTGTTTAGATTACAGATTAGGCAAGAATCTGAAAATGAGTCGTGTAAATAAGAGCCATTGTTGTTATTTAGCGCGACTTCTCTCCAGCTCGGGGACAAGTTATGATGCTACGATTTCATCACCATCCGGCAGCAGACGCTTTACAGAAAAACGGGTAGAGATAGAGATTGGTTCTTCCAAATTACTGAAAAAACGTGCAGTGTCTTCACTTACCTTCTTGGTATCTAGTTGGAGAACTGGTGTTATTTCAAGCAGGTGTTGAGCATGGGTCCTACTTTTATCTCTTCTGATCTGATTCAAATGCCTTGCACCAGGTCATCAGTTTATATCTACTAATTCCTGCAAGGCCCCATGAATGTAATGGGTTCAACACATTTTGTATTTCAGAAAATCTATAATGTGAACTGGGAAAAGTTCTGGATTCTGGAGTGAATTGGCACAGATTGACCCAATAATATCTTAGAAACAATACAGCTCACACCTCATTGTGAACTGCTTCAATTAGGACTGCTTTTACTTTTACTAGGAAAATGGTCCCTATAATGCAGTTGACAGTGTGTAATTACAATGAACAGACCCTTTTGAATAAGGACCGTAAAGCTCACAATAGCTCCGTCATAATAAATCATCTTTTTTTCTTCTTTTTTTTTAATTGAGCAGTGCAAATCCCAAACTGCACTGGAGGTTCAATCCAGGCTGTTACAGTGCACTGCATCTCTTCCTTTCCCACTGCCGCTGTATGACAGTCTGCTCGCAGTCATCCGACCTAGTTAAATAAGGTGGTTCAAGGACGGTGCGTCAATGAAAAGCCCGCTCCCACTAATGTACACCGAACGCAGTGAAATCAGAATGAAGCCCTGACGGATTCCATTCATGTGGAAAGTAATCACATCAGCTGTTATCTCTTCATTAGCTCCAGTCTAAACAGTGCATCCCTGTTCGGTGTGTGTCTGTGTGCGTGTATTCATGTATGTGTTTGAACGAGATACTACCGAAGTGGAAGCATGCATAGAAATGCAGGCATAAAAGGGCATGAAGGCATTCGTCTTTGTGTCCGCGAGTGTCAATACATGTGGGTGTGAATGTGTGTGTGTGTGTGTGTGTGTGTGTGTGTGTGTGTGTGTGTGTCAGCTTTGCATCAGTGACTCCTATTCCAGCCCTGGAGTAGATCTAGAGCCAGATAGCGGCAACTCGCAGGCCGCCGTGGGCCACGGCCATCTGGGCCTGGCCCGAGGCGGGTATTCTCCCGGGTGGGGAGGGGGGTTTTTTGGGACTGTTTTGAGGGGGTAGCGGTTTCAGGACAGTATTACAGAATTGGTAGGTGTGTGATTAGGAGGCAGGGCAGAATAAATACACCCCTCCTCCTCCTCCATCCATCCGCCTCAAGCTCGTGGTATGATGGAGAGAGGGGGGACTGAACACACAGCTGTCCTCGGCCATTATCAATGATGGATGAAGCCGGAGCAGAGCATCAATGGCATGCCCGGCGCTCACTCACTCGAATGTGTCAGTGTATTGGTGTGTGCATCTTATTTAACTGTGTGTGCGAGGCAGACGGAGGAAGGACGGAGAAAGAGAGAGAGAGAGAGAGAGAGAGTGTGTGATGGCGTGCCGGGAATATCCCAGTGACGCAAATTAATCACTTTCAATGTTTGGATGAGAGGAACAAAAGGGGAAATATGTGCTCAATACGTTTCCTGTGGTAAATCTTCCTGTTGTCTGATTGGATTTTGAGTGGGCGAGGTCTTATCGGTGCAGCTGTTCCAACTGCCAGGCCGTTTTAGCTTCCTCCGAGAGATCTACCTGTAACAGTGTGTGACAGTGCAGCATATGTCCTCCAGTGGAGGAGTTGGTTTAGCTGTGAGGCCGGAGCACTCAAGCATTGAAACTGGGAACTGGTCATTTAAATCAATTCAAATTGAATTTCAGTGACCGGTGGATTCACTCATGGGGAGAAATAAATCCGCCCACATTTTTTATTTGAATCAAGTTCAACTTTGGCGAGCTGAGCCACACAAATACGCCTCTTTGACCAATAGTAACCATGCTGCACATGTCCAGCTAAGGGAAGCCATAAAGTCCAAAATGGAAGACACTATCACAGCTTATTGGCTTTGGTGCACTATCCATTTATAATCAACTGTCCTCTGTTGGTATATTTATCAATAGACAGTGGTCGGCAGACTGTTATGCGATGGGAATTAATGATGCAAATATCTCTTTGAATAAACTATGTGAACTTACAGACTGGACTAAATAAAAGGGATCGATCAATATGATTTTCTCAGGGCCAATACTGATTAGTAGTCATCAAGGAGACCGATAAACGATAAATGGAACCAATACTAGACAGTAAAAATAGAAACGCTCCCGGCCTGCTGGCGTGGGAGCCACTGGCTCACCAGCTACGGTAGTTCACTGAGTAATTCTACCTGAAGTAACTGCGTGTGACAGGGTTTTTGCACTTGTGTCAATAAGCAGGCAATTTTCCTTTGCCGAGCAACTTGAAAAATCCTGACTGAAGTCCTTTCCTGTTTTTAAATCAATGTCCTTTAAGGTCGTATCGGAGGACGTAGGAAAATGCTGGCGAGGCCTGGGAGGTGGAGGGCGTACAATATGGCATTTGTTTGATGGTAAATCCCAGATGGAAGTCGAACGCTCCAGATAGTTCAGACATCTAACAATGACCAATGCACTGGTGGATTGTATCTGAAGTGTGTGTGTGCGTGTGTGTGTGTGCGTGCGTTAAATCAAATTCAATGATGTTCTCCGCTCCCAGTCCACCAATTAAAGTAATCAATGCCACGCCTGAGTTACCACAGCATCATGGACTGTTCTTCAGGCCCTCGCTCACATCAGCCGGTGGCTTGTGAATACTATTACCTTACCCTTACAAGCGATAAAGCCATTGTCCCTCCCGAATCTAATTCTCCCATAATTAACCTTGTGTGTAATCCTGAGAGCTTGCTGACGGATGTCCAAAATGCTAACTCAATCCCCAGCCAAGGTTTTCGCTGATTAGATTAGTGTGCACTGACTCATATTCGCACAATGCCGTCGTCTGACTCAACAGCTGTCAAACACAAGAGATGGGCATAAGCCGCCAATTAAATATGCTAATATATTTCATCCTCTTAGGCCGGCGAATTATGTTTGTGAAGAGACTGGGTCCTAATTCGCCCAATTTTCACCGGTAATTAAAAGCTTCAAGTTTGTCGGGGTCAACCTGTCAGCGCACACCGACCGGGAACAGTAACAACTGCAGGGAGACTGGGAGTAGATGTGGGAGAGAGACGGTTTTAGTCAATCTAATAAAAGGCAGTGATTTGCATCTGTGTTGGGTCCCAGTGCAGAAACAGGCTGATGTTATTAAAATTGAGACTGGTGGTTCTGTCTGGAGCTCACTGATCCATCAGAGAGAAGTGACAGCCGGGCAGACAAGCCTGTAATGGACTGGTCATGGACCAAAGACCCACCAGAGAATACACTCTAACAAAGGCTGGTCGAGAACACTGCATGCAGAGAGAGACTAAAGAAAAGAGAGAGAGAAAAAAAAAAACTCTCAGAAGCTATCAGATATAACGGTTATATTCACAGTAAATCACATACATGAACACTCACAAAAAGAGACAGAAGCATCTTTTATTCCCGTCAGAAATTGAGCATGACACTTGAGTAGCAGGTGCTTTGTTTAGCACACATCTATGATCTATTGTCTGAAATCCTTTTCACAGGTTCAGATATGCCACCTACTGACCTCCCCATCGCTGCCTCTCCCAGTGGTGTGCAGATGAGCGCCGGTCCAACTGATAATGACGGGGGAATATTGAAAGACGAGTAACCCCACCGTTTCCCTCTCTCCACGATTCATTAACCCGATTTCCACTGAGCTCTGTCCCACATGTGTCAGCAGCGAGGCGCCTGCTGAGGATTCTGCCGCCCCGCCCCGGCCCCGTCCTCTGCCCCGTCGCACTTCCAGCTCACCATCAAACCGACAGATAACTGTCGAGGAGCAAGGTCGCCCCCGAAGTGTCGATAACCTTGTACTCTATCTCCGGCTTTTTTGCCTCGGGATTGTCTGCTGCTCCATCGATCCTGTGCACTCCGAGCTTGAGGATTTCAAATCAATAGTGTTATGTATTCGTTTAGGCAGTTATTTTAAAATTACTTAGCAAGAAGCCTTTGTGATAGTGAGGTTTAGATATTATCTTATATCAGCTAAGAGGCATTAGTAGGGAGGATATCACTTTAAAGAGCAGACTCCTTGAGTGGCTTGTTGCCGTTATAACATGCGAGTAATTTAAATTCAGATGAGCGCGAAAGCTGATTAAAGCTATGACGTATCAGTCGCTTATCAAAGTGATTTTGGGTGATTCATTTAGTCTTTGCTGTAGTTTGATGTACATATCTTTATATTTATAAACATGAGTAAAGGATAAGAAAGCGGCTCATCAGCGCAGGATCAATGTTCCTATATTGTACGATGTATGAGCCGGTTATCTTCGGTTTGGAAGAGAAAAACAAGACGTGGCGGCTCAGGGATGCAGAGAGAGGGAAAAGAAGAAAGCGCTGGCAAGAATCTGTGATTTTACCTCCAGCCATAAACATTTACATGCCGTCGCAGGTGTGTACTTTACGGGATCTTTGGATGTGACTCACCCAATCCAGCCAGACAACAGTTTCCTTTTTTTTAATCAGAGCCTTAGAAAGGAAACGGCTGTAAATTTATAGTCAGAGTGTCGCTTCTTAGTTAGGGTGTGGAGGCAGACTCTTGCTGAACAGGCAAAATGTGCCTCAACCGCCTCCACTACCTCAGTACATCCTGCTCTCGCCCCCGATCCAGGCCTTGTGCAATCCCCCCCGGGGCATGCAAAGAGGGATTTGCAGTGTACACAGTCATCATTGAGGCTTCAGCAGTTGCTGAAAGGGTCAGTGGATGAATAGATGGACCAGCCGAGCTGCTGGAGTCGACCAAGATACTAGTCACTTATCAAACCCCATCTATTTTCATTTGAAAAAGTTGGAAAGAGTTTTTGAACTCATGCATACCAATGAAGCAACTGCCAGTAAGCACCGAAAGATTGAATCTTGTTCTTAAAAAGGCCCTGTAAGGTGTTTGTGCTAGACTAGCACTTTTACGTACATAATAGCAAGGGCCCGATATGGTACCGGAACCAGGGCTTTAAGGCTATCGGACCTGGTATCTGTTTGAGCCTCAAGACATATTTGAGTTTGACCTGTTGTTTCGTCAGGTTGAACATGTTGCGAGGACCAGCTTCACAGTTTGCATCGAAATGTGGCATCTACTGATCTTGCGTGAATCGGTACTTGTTAGGTCCAAAGTAATTCTGTCAGGTCATCTAAGAGTAGCAAATTAAGTACCCAAACCTAACAATTACTCTGCAAAGGGTTACATTATACTCTATTTTGGTGTAAAATATCAGTTTTGATAAGCTTACATCCTTAACTTCCCCCCACTGCTCACTGACGCCCTTCCTAACGGGCACAAAGGTCAAGTGTCATACACGCCCGAGGCCCCAGCTGACCCTAAATGACTATCAAATCACTCGTTTCATCACAAGGCAGCGTGGAAAAGATCCCTCAGATTGACACGCATAAACACACGTGTTCTTCTTTTTTCTTCCTGTCCAATCTTTAACCCAATCCCTTGGGTTGATAGATGAAGTAGAAGGGACTATTGTCGTGCGGAGTTTCGAAAAATGCAGCAGCTGAGCGTGGCCCCATTCAAACACAAACCCATTGATTGGTAGCATAAAACCACGAGGGAGTCTGGAAAGTTCTGCTCAGGCCTGAGGTGACACCGGCACTCCACAATTAGCCCCTCGATCAATATGTCTCTCATCGAGTTGTACCGCGGAACACGACAGCCTCCCAGCCCTGGCCGTCCATTCATACCCCGGTGCTGAAGGTGCAGGCGGAGGATGGTTTAGTTTAGACTAATTTGGTTTACAGGCAGACGGTGTTTATTGGACCAGAAAACCATTTGTTATCTGTTTCCTCTGGAGGAGCAGTCATGAATCAATCTCGATACCAACGTACAAACACAGAAGCGCCCCGGTGATTACTCCAAATAAACACAAGTACACACACAGAAAGGGGAGGCGTGGGGTGCGGGCTCACACACACACACACACACACACACACACACACAGGGACCGGCACAAAACCCACTTTTGCACACGGACACGCACGTTCTTTAAAAGAGTAATGATCACTGTGACATAGTGGATATGTGTCTCTGTTACATTTGGGCGCGACATTAATGAGCCCTGCTGCGAGTGTGAATCCCAATATTTACAGTAGGCCTGCTTGTTTAAACTTGGCACGATAAAAGCTTTATCTTACAGCCCACCCATATGCAGGAGTGTTGTATAGCAGTGATGAAATGCTGATGGTGGCACCCATATACACTAAAAACTAACGTGGCTGGGAGGTTACAGGTTCAGTCCACGCGGCGAGAAAGTTTTCCCTCCTGGACAAAGTAAAAGTGACAAAGTCGATCTGTGGACTGTGACTGCAAGACACCGAGCCCCTGACCTGATCCAGAGGTGGTGCATCTGGCGGCCGAGAACTACAGAACCTTACCGGACAAAAGAAAACAGGGTCTGTGGATTTTGTTGCCCGTTTCTGATGATGAAGTCGCTCTATATGAAGGAATCACTTGTCAGACAGTGTGGAGGGGAGCAACCTTTTTCAACAAGCTGCATGGACTTCATTTTTTCTCATTTACCGTCTGTGGTGTGTTTGGATTTTGTTAAGTTTCTTAGGTGTCTTTGTGCGCCGACGTTCTCTATCCAAGACAGTTTTGATGAGGGGTTTTCTTCATGAGTAAAAAGTAGATCCAGTGGAGATG